>NW_027591713.1:0-77000 GCF_964213995.1 Mustelus asterias
CGCAATATCCCTGCCGTGGCCTAACCAGTGTTCTGTACAGCTCCAACATTATCCTTGCTCCTCTACTCTCTGCCAAAACTGTTAAAAGCAAGTGTCTGTATGTGTTCCTAAATATCATATTCAACTGCTCTGCGGCCTTGACGGATCTATGAATAATTACCCCAAGAACCCTCTATTCCTCTGAGCCTCCTCATGTCCTGCCATTCATTAAATACTCCCTTGTCTTGTTACTTCTCCCAAAGTGCATCAGCTCGCACTTATCAGGATTAAATACCATCTGCCACTGCTCTGCCATCTGACCAACCCATCTATATCTTCCTGACAACTACAGCCTTTTTCTTTACTCTTAACCACCCCACCAACCTTGCTTATCATTCCTCTACATTATCATCTTATCATTTGTGTCGATAACAAACAATATGTGTCCCTGCACTGATCTTTGTGGCACGCCACTGGACACCAGCTTCCAGCCACTCAAGCAGCCTTCTTTGATGATACTTTGTTTACGATTTACGATTAGAGCTCCGAAAGCTTGTGTGGCTTTTGCTACCAAATAAACCTGTTGGACTTTAAGCTGGTGTTGTTAAACTTCTTACTACGATTACGAAGCCAGTTTTGGATCTGCATTGCAAAGTTTCCCTGAATTCCATGTCCTTTAAACTTGTCAATCATTTCCCCCATGTGGGTCCTTGTCAAAGGCTTTGCTAAAATCCATATAAACTACATTAATTGGACCCTTGCATTGGCTAGGTCAACTGTCCAATATCCATCTACCTTGTTCTGACTTGACAGCAAAACAATGACAATGATATATCACCTCTCCGGTTCACCCTTCCAGCTGCCCATTATCCCGCTGCTTCATTCTGATTGGACAGCAATCATCCAAACATCACCGTCTTGGAAAGTGGTTCTACAATTCCCACAGTGCAGCGGTGGGGGTGGCCTGAACAAGTGAGGTCACGTAGAGGGCACGAGGTAACTGAAGGGAAGTGAGGTCACAGAGGGCACCTCCATAAACATCTGGGGTTCAGAGTTAAGTGTTGCATTGTCAATTTGGAGTCAAAATGGGAATGCAGCTTGAAGGGGGACAAGAGGGTCATGCGGCTCCAGAATCAGTCTCAGCGAGAGAGAGGGAGGGAGGGAGAGATATCGAGCATAGAAATAAAGCAATAGGATCAGATACCTAGAGAGAGAGAAAGAAGGGGAGAGTTAGGTGGAGCGAGAGGGGCAGTGCGAGAGAGGGGGAAGGGAGGGCAGGGAGGGTTGCAGAGAGAGAGAAAGGGGGCAGAGAAGGAGGCAGATAGAGAGAAGGTGCAGTGAGAGAAAGAGGGCGCTGGGAATGAGGAGAGAGAGAAAGAGAGGGGGCAGAGGGAGAGTGGGAAGAGAGAGAGGTGCACTGACAGCGTGGGGCAGTGAGAGAGGTACAGAGAGAAGGTGGGGCAGTGAAAGCGTGGGACAGAGACATCATGGAGCAGAGTGAGTGGGAAAGATAGAGATTGGGGTAGAGTGAGAGGGGCAGAGAGAGAGAGGGGTAGAAAGATAGTAGTACACAGAAAGAGGGGGCAGAGACAGCAGGGGCATAAAGGGAGAAGCGGCAGAGATAGTGGGGAAAAATAGACACAAAAAAAGAACAAAGAGCAAAGAACAATACAGCACAGGAACAGGCCCTTCGGCCCTCCAAGCCTGCACCGATCATGTATTCCTAACTAGACCATCCGTTTGTATCCCTCTATTCCCAGTCTGTTCATGCGGCTATCTAGATAAGTCTTAAATGGTCCTAGCGTGTCTGCCTCAACCACCTTGCTTGGTAGTGCATTACAGGCCCCCACCACCCTCTGTGTAAAATACGTCCCCCCGCATATCTGTATTGAACCTTGCCCCCCTTATCTTGAACGTGTGACCCCTTGTGTTTGTCATTTCTGACCTGGGAAATAGCTTCCAACTGTTCGCCCTATCTATGCCCTTCATAATTTTATAAACTTCTATTAGGTCACCCCTCAACCTCCGTCTTTCCAGGGAGAACAACCCTAGTTTACTCAATCTCTCCTCATAGCTAATACCCTCCATACCAGGCAACATCTTGCTAAACCTTTCCTGCCCTCTCTCCAAAGCCTCCACGTCCTTCTGGTCGTGTGGTGACCAAAACTGGATGTAGTATTCCAAATGTGGCCTAACCAACGTTCTATATAACTGCAACATCATATCCCAACTTTGATACTCCATGCCCCGTCCAATAAAGGCAAGCATGCCATATGCGTTCTTCACCAACTTTTCCACCTGTGCTGCCACCTTTAAGGATCTGTGGACTTGCACACCAAGATCCCTCTGTGTGTCGATACTCCTGATGGTTCTGCCATTTATTGTATAGCTCCCCCCTGCATTAGATCTACCAAAATGCATCAATTCGCATTTGTCTGGATTAAATTCCATCTGCCATTTCTCTGCCCAGTTTTCCAGCCTATCTATATCCTGCTGTATTCTCTGACAATGTTCATCACTATCTGCAACTCCAGCAATCTTTGTGTCGTCCGCAAACTTACTAATTAGACCAGCTACATCTTCTTCCAAACATTTATATATATCACAAACAGCAGAGATCCCAGTACAGAGCCCTGCGGAACACCACTAGTCACAGACCTCCAATCAGAAAAAGACCTCTTCACTGCTACCCTCTGTCTTCTATGGCCAAGCCAGTTCTGTACCCATGTAGCTAGTTCACCTTTGATTCCGTGAGATTTAACCTTTTGCACCAGCCTGCCATGAGGGACCTTGTCAAATGCTTTACTAAAATCCACGTAGACGACATCCACGGCCCTTCCCTCGTCAGTCATTTTTGTCACCTCCTCAAAAAACTCAACCAAATTTGTGAGGCATGACCTCCCTCGCACAAAACCATGTTGTCTATTGCTAATGAGATTATTCAGTTCTAAATGTGTACAGATCCTATCTCTAAGAATCTTCTCCAACAATTTCCCTACCACGGACGTCAAGCTCACTGGCCTATGATTACCCAGGTTATCCTTGCTACCCTTCTTAAATAACGGGACCACATTTGCTATTCTCCAATCCTCTGGGACCTCACCTGTGTCCAATGAAGAAACTAAGATTTCTGTTAGAGGCCCAGCAATTTCATCTCTTGTCTCTCTCAGTAACTGGAAGTCCCTCCCTAACAGCACTGTGGGTGTACGTACACCTTAGGCATTGCAACAATTCAAGAAGGCACCCTTGGGATTGGGTTGACCATGGCCAAGGCAGCTACATACAGCCACATATTCTGTTATAATTGAAGGACTGCAGATTGAATGTGAGGCATTGTGGGACTGGACTATCTTGACCATATTCCTGTGACTGCCTGGAAACTCGTGTCTATTTTAGTTTATAATTGAGGATTTCTGGGAATAAGTTAAATGTGGAAATATTAAGCATAGCCTGGAGGAATTTGGAATAACTGAGAATTTTATCCCCAGATAAAGAACAATGATTTTGCCGGTGTTTGGGTGTAACGTGTTTGGGATTTTAAATCGCCAAAGACAAGATGTTGCCTCTAAAATCAGTCCTTGTAGGTTGGCTTAAAAAAGGTGAAGTTATAATGAAGGATCTTGGATCTTATTTTAATCAAGGAGTTGTGAGCTTGTAGTGCTCTGTCGCTTTAAGAAGCTATAGCTGCGAGAGAGAATGCTGAGGATTCATTGTTTGAAATTTACGAGCTGTGAGAATCTGTGTGTTTTGTTTGTTTTATGTGGATGTTTGTAGATGTGTTTTATCATTGTTTTGGGCTACATTTGTTAAGGTTTATCTTTCTGGGGAATTAACCTTACCTTGAGTCTTTAATTAAAGGCATTTTTGGAAGTTTCAAAACAGGATCACAAGAACGCTTAAGTAATTAATTTTGGTTATTGTTGTTGTAAAGCACATGCTAAGTTTCTCTGTTTGTGTATGGATGATATTTGTGGGTTGAACGCTTCAAGCTTTGAGGTTTTCTGTCTGTGATTTAAATCAAACAGATTTTTAAAAAAGGAAGTGTGATCAATAAAACTTTTTTTGTTCAGAAGTTATGAACCTGGAGCCATATTTACTGGCCAGAGACATGATTCCAGGATATTTTACTAATCATGTGGGAATTTTAATCCGGATACAATTCACCCATGTGAGAATGATAGTTTTAATTTGTAATGGTTATTTAAAATTTGACACATGTGAAATGATTCTGACCAATCCTGTGTTGGATTGATCTTGGGCTAAACCTCCTGTCAGGTCCAAAGATTTATTCCTGACGCAAGTAACACAATGAAAAGGAAAATTCTGGAATTGGAGACGAAAGAAAAGAGTTTAAAAAGAGAGAATATTAAATAGAAATGTTCCCAGACCGTGTGGTCATTAGATTAAAACAAAGGAAGGGTGCTGACGTCCATTTGAGAACTTTTAATCCACCCCATTTCTAACTAACGGAGTCCATGTACAAAGAAAGCCCAAGAAAGACCCCCCCCCCCCCCCAAGGGGGGTCTGGAAAGCATCATGATGAGGGCACCTGTCCATGAGATGATCACAAAGCCCCATAATGCCCAGATACTAATTTTATTGAACCTATAATGTATGTAATCTATCGCCATTCTGATGCACTGAGTTACTGTATAAGAATTGATGATATTCTGTGTTGGGTGGAGTTGCACATGGTCAGCCCCTGTGGCTTCTCCCCGCTGGCGTAACTCAATAAACTGTTTGTCGATTGAATCAGGCACAACACACTGGGTACATTCCCACTTCATCCTTAGGAGTGGCCTGATAGGCCGTGGTCCAGACTAAATGTGGCCTCTGGGGGGCCTTTCATGAATCACGTGTTTGGTCGTTGTAAATGTGCATTCAAAATGGTTGGAAGCACAGATCATGAGTAATATTCCAGCTCCTGTGACAATAGAGAAGCTCTGTCAAATTTTCACAAGCCCTGGGTTACCAGATTGGCTTGTTTCAGATAACGACACTCTGTTTACAAGTGAGGTGTTTCAGGAATTCCTGTAAAGGAATGGTCTACGCCATGTGCGTACTGCACCGTTTCATCTGGCTACAAATGATCTTCATGATGTGGAGATGCTGGCGCTGGACTGGGGTAAACACAGTAAGAAGTTTAACAACACCAGGTTAAAGTCCAACGGGTTTATTTGTTAGCAAAGGCATCTGTTAGCTAGTGGCATTTGCTAACAGATAAACCTGTTGGACTTTAACCTGGTGTTGTTAAACTTCTTACTGTACAAATGGTCTCACAGAAAGAGCTGTTCAAACTCTGAAGGAAGGATCAAAAAGAATGGAAGGCGATACTTTAAGAACAAGCTCTCAAGATTTTTGTTCCAGTTTCGCATCACACCACAATCCACAACCGGACTCTCTCCTTTGGAATTTTTAGGGAGAAGGTTGAAGTCTCATCTGGATCTGCTTCATCCAGATCTCAGAGCAAAAGTGAGCAGGAGGCAAGAGAAGCAGAAGGAGGGACACGACTACCGCGCCAAAGAGAGGCAGTTCAAACCGGGTGATCAGGTTTACATCAGAAACTTTGGGAGTAACCAAAGGTGGTTACCGGGAATAATTTTAAACCAAAGTGGTCCAGTATCTTGGGTGACGAGACCGTAAAACGGAAGAGTTGTTCGCAGACACCAAGACCATATTCGCTTGTGGTGTGACCCCGAGTCAGGAACAGTTTCAGAGTCAGCAACCATTACTGAGAACATGGCAGAGGGTCATGCTGCTGTGGACGTTCACCAGGAAGTGGTTCCTGTGTTTCCAGCTTTGCCAGTTGACTCTGCTGTGGGAGTGGAAGAGGAATGTTCATGTACAGATTCTCAAACTACCTCTTCACCTCCCATTCCAGAAACACCATGACAAGATTTACCAGTGGTATTGTACAGGTCGCAATGCAACCACAAAGCTCCTGACAGACTTCCGTGTCGTTAAAGACAATACTTTGTTGTATTTCTGTCCTGATGGGGGATTGAAATTTAAGGGGAGAAGTGTTACAGAGTGTTCTTCTCAGCCTCTCTCCCTTCTGAGCACGTGTGGGCTTTGGGCAGGGTTTCAGTCTGCAAATCCAGGCTGGTTCCAATGCTCCTGTTTCCTTTAGTTTGCCACGGTTTTTTAAACTTTGTTATTTATTTATATAAAGAACATCCTGCTTTTAACAATGCATTCAACTACCTTATTTGTGGACTGATGTTCCCACAATTGTAAAGCAGGAGATTAGTTAAATAGACAGCCTGAATTGAGAGACAATTAAAGAATAAATGATTCATTAATACAGATGTTCGGCTGGAAATGTAAATTTGAACACTAAAGTTCTTAACTTTTAGAATTATAAACATAAGAATGGTTAAAATGCTGCGGGAATTATAAGATATTGCCTTCTGATGCCAACAGAATAGAAAAAAACATAACAAGACTTGTTAGGGTGGCCCGGTGGCACACTGGTTAGCTCTGCTGCCTCAGCGCCAGAGACCTGGGTTTGATTCCCGGCTTGGGAGACTCTGTGGACGTAGCATGTTGTTCCCGTGTCTGCCTGGTTTTCTTCCGGGTGCTCTGGTTTTCTCCCACAGTCCGAAAGATGTGCTGGTTAGGGTGCATTGACCATGCTAAATTCTCCCTCAGTGTACCCGAACAGGTGCCAGAGTGCGGTGACTCGGGGATTTTCCCAGGAAATTCATTTATTAGTGTCACAAGTCGGCTTACATTACCATTGCAATGAAGTTACTCTGAAAATCCCAAGTTACCACACTCAGGCGCCTGTTCGGGTACACTGAGGGAGAATTTAGCACGGCCAGTGCACCTAACCAGCAGGTCTTTCGGGCTGTGGGAGGAAACCGGAGCACCCGGAGGAAACCCACGCAGACACGGGGACAATATGCAGACTCTGCAGACAGTGACCCAAGCTGGGAGTCGAACCCGGGTCCCTGGTGCTGTGAGGCAGCAGTGCAAACCACTGTGCCCTCCAGAGAGGTGTTGGGAGCTGCTGATTTTACAAGTTATCCATGTTTTCGGAGCCATCACTTCATGTCCTGGTCTGAGAAGGATGGAGAGAAGTCTGTTCATAACATATAGGAGCAGAATTAGACCATTCGGCCCATCGAGTCTGCTCCGTCATTCGATCAAGGCTGATATGCTCCTCATCCCCATGTTCCTGCTTCTCCCGATAACATTTCATAAGTTCATATGTTCAATTGTTAAAGCTAAAGTTTCTCCTTTCACTGTTAATCGATACTTTCCTTTTTTATCTTTGACTTGTTACATTTTTAATGGTTAATAAATTACTGAATCACCGTTTAAAGTATTCTTTCTAGCCACATGGTTAAGTCACTGGAACCTGGTGTGATTGACAGTTATGGAGTTATTGTAAACAAGAGAACCTCATAAATCTTAGTTCAAATAAATCAAAGTTCTCACAAATGGAATGCTATCCTTTATTCTGAGAGAAATTGAACAGAGAAGTAGATGTTCTGCTTCAGTTATACAGGACGTTACTGAAACTGCATCTTGAACACCGGGTGCAGTTTTTGTCTCCTATTAAACAAAGGATCGTAGGATCCCTGCAGTACAGACAGAGGCCATTCTGCCCATCGAGTCTGTACCAAACAGCATCCCACCCAGGCCCTATTCCCATAACCCCACACATTTACCCTGCTAATCCCCCTCACACAAGGGTCAATTTAGCAAGGCCAATCAACCTAACCCGCACACCTTTGGACCGTGGGAGGAAACTGGAGCACCCGCAGGAAACCCACGCAGACATGGGGATAATGTCCAAACTCCACACAGATAGTGAATCGGACCAGGGACCCAGGAATTGAACCTGGGTCCCTGGCGCTGTGAGGCAGCAGTGCTAACCACTGTGCCACCGTGCTGCCCCATTTTATAAATACAATGGAAGCAGTTAAGAAGAGGTTTACTAGATTGATTCCCATCCAGTAGTGTGAAATGTTAACTCTGTTTCTCTCTCCACAGATGCTGCCAGACCTGCTGCGTTTTTCCAGTTCTTTCTGTATTTATTTCAGATCTCACTGTAGTGGGGGGAAAAACACTATTTACTACCCAGGATAAAATAAATGTCCTTCATCAGCTTTTGTGGATCATTTCAGTGGAAATGTGCTCTCCTAGGCTCAAAGAGCATCAGCCCACTGGAAGCAAAGTTGAGAGACCGGCCAGTCCAGCAAAAAGAAATCCTTCGACCCTCCCACTTCACCAGCTGTCAGAATGAACATGGTTCAGTCCTGGATGTGATTAACAGCAGCAATAACAGCAGAATCCAACCCCTGTCATCACTTGTGAACTCGCTGGTGTCTCCGCAGACTGGATGACTGAGTGAATCCCTTCCCACACACAGAGCAGGTGAATGGTCTCTCCCCAGTGTGAACTCGCTGGTGTTCCTGCAGGTTGGATGATGTTCTAAATCTCTTCGTGCAGTGAGAGCAGCTGAACGGTCTCTCCTCAGTGTGAGTGCGCTGGTGGATCATCAGATCCCCAGAACGTTTGAAACTACTTCCACAGTCCGAGCATTTAAAGGGTCTCTCCTGGGTGTGAGTGAGATTGTGACTCAGCAGGCTGGATGAATGAGTGAATCCCTTCCCACACACAGAGCAGGTGAATGGTCTCTCCCTGGTGTGAATTCGCTGGTGCTCCCGCAGGTGGGATGATGTTCTAAATGTCTTTGTGCAGTGAGAGCAGCTGAACGGTCTCTCCCCAGTGTGAATCCGCTGGTGGATCGTCAGTTCCCGAGAGCTTTTGAAACCACTTCCACAGTCAGAGCATTTAAAGGGTTTCTCATTGCTGTGAGTGACTTTGTGTTTTGACAGATTGGATAACTGCATAAATCCTTTCCCACACACCAAGCAGGTGAATGGTCTCTCTCCAGTGTGAACGCGCTGGTGTCTCTGCAGATCGGGTAAATGAGCGAATCCGTTCCCACACTCAAAGCAGATGAACGCTCTTTCTCCAGTGTGAACCAGTCGATGTCGCTGCAGATGATATAACCGAGTGAATCTCTTCCCACACACACAACAGGTGTACGGCTTCTCTCCAGTGTGAATACGTCGATGGGTTTGCAGCTCAGAGGGGGTTTTGCAACCCTTCCCACAGTCCCCACATTTCCACGGTTTCTCCATGTTGCAGGTGTCCTTGTGTTGCTCCAGGTTTGACCAGCAGTTGAAGTCTCACACGGAACAATATTATGGTGCCCTGCTGTGATGGTGCAATATTGTTTCAGGCTGTGTAACTGGGAGGCTCTTTCCACAGTCACTGCATGGGAAAATCTCAGTTGATTGTGTGTGTGTGTGTGTGTGTGTGTGTGTGTGTGTGTGTGTCAGTCCTGTTCCAGTCACACTGATGTTTAAAGACTGCTAAAGCAGGCAGAACAGAGAAGCATTTCTCCTTCTGGGTTCAAAGGCCGATAGCATTCAGGTCCCGATGAATTGAGTGAGTTTGTCAGATGTTTACGTGATGTTTGATTCGAGATTTCTGTCTGTAAAATCCTCACCTTCTGATATCCTGTAAAAGGAGTTTACAAAATTCATCATTTCAATACAGGATAGAAATTCAGAACAGACAATTCTCGTTTCTATGGAACATTCTTTCCTCTCTGATTCCCCAAAAGCTGTAAATCTCCATCCCACACACTCTCCCTCCATTCTCCCTCTGCTGTATCTAATATTCACCCTCCCAATTCTCCTGAAGGTGCTGATTGAGGCTGATTGACAGATCCATGCTCACTGCTTCCTGTCCTGGACACACACAGCTGAAAATCTCAATGCAGGCTGCCAGACAGATAAATGTCCATATGACTGGACTAAAACTGTGTGGAATATATGCACTGGATTCACTTCCTTTCCCTTCAGTTGCTGCAAGTCCCCAATTTCCAGCAGAATGAGAAAAGAAATGGAAAGGGGGAACATATTCTGTTAGTTTGTTCTTTATTGTCGATGTCAGGCTGGGGTTGTTTTCCTTGGAGCAAAGGAGGTTGAGGGAAGATTTGATAGAGGTGGACAAGATTCTGACAGGTTTAGATAAAGTGGACAAAGAAAAGCTGTTCCCATTAGCTGATGGGACAAGGACGAGGGGGGTCACAGATTTCTTGTTTTGGGTCAGAGATGCAAGGGGAGGAGTGGGGGTGGGAGGGGGTGGGGGGGGGGGATAGATGTGAGGAAGAATATTCTGATGCAGCGAATGGTAATGACCTGAAACTCGCTGTCGATGAGGGTGGAGGAAGTGGAGACAATAAACAATTAAAAAGGAAATTGGATGGGCATTTGGGATGTTCCAAACAGAACGAAGAACAAAGAAAATTACAACACAGAAACAAGTCCTTTGGCTCTCCAAGCCCATAGCAACCATGCTGCCCGTCTGAACTAAAACCCCGACCTTTCCGGGGACCATATCCCTCTATTCCTATGCTATTCATATATTTGTCAAGACACATCTTAAAAGTCACTATCGTATCTGCTTCCACTACCTTCCCCGGCAACGAGTTCCAGGCACCCACCACCCTCTGTGTAAAAAGACCTGCCTTGTACATCTCCTTTAAACCTTGCCCCTCGCTCCTTAAACCTTGCCCCTCGCACCTTAAACCTATGCCCCTCATAATTGACTCTTCCACCCTGGGAAAAAGCTTCTGATTATCCACTCTGTCCATGCCCCTCATAATCTTGTAGACTTCTATCAGGTCACCCCCCCTCAACTTCCGTCACTCCAGTGAGAACAAACCAAGTTTCTCCAACCTCTCCTCATAGCTAATGCCCTCCACACCAGGCAACATCCTGATAAATATTTTCCGTACCCTCTCCAAAGCCTCCACATCCTTCTGGTAGTGTGGTGACCGGAATTGAACACGAGATTCCAAGTGCGGCCTAACTAAGGTTCCATAAAGCTGCAACCTGACTTGCCAATTTTTAAACTCAATGCCCCGGCCGATGAAGGCAAGCATGCCGTATGCCTTCTTGATTATCTTCTCCATCTTCATTGCCACTTTCAATGGACCTGTGTACCTGTACACCCAGATCCCTCTGCCTATGAATACTCTTAAGGGTTCTGCCGATAACTGTATATTTCCCATCTGTATTAGACCTTCCAAAATGCATTACCTCACATTTGTCTGAATTAAACTCCATCTGCCATCTCTCCGCCCAAGTCTCCAACTGATCTATATCCTGCTGTATCCTCTGCCGGTCCCCATCGCTATCCACAATTCCACCAATCTTTGTGTCGTCCACAAACTTACCAATCAAACCAGTTACATTTTCCTCCAAATCATTTATATATATGTTACAAACAGCAAAAGTCCCAGCACTGATCGCTGAGGAATGTCACTTGTCACAGCCCTCCATTCAGAAATGTACCTTTGCAATGCCAACCTCTGTTTTCCTCTAAATATCTCTAAACTTCCTCACACCCTGTCACTCTGTGATCCTTGTCACATTTGAAACCAGGTATTCACAAAAAGACTCAAAGAGCATCAGCCCACTGGAGGCTGAGACCAGTCAGTCCAGCACAAAGAAACCCTCTGACCCTTCCCATTGACCAACTGTGAGAATGAACAAAATGCAATCCTGGATGCAACTGAGAGCAGAAACAATAACAGCAGAATCCAACCCCTGGAATCACTTGTGAACTTGCTGGTGTCTTAGCAGCCGGGATGAAACGCTGAAACCCTTCCCACACTGAGAGCAGGTGTATGGCCTCTCCCCAGTGTGAACTCGCTGGTGTGTCCGCAGGTCAGATGACCGAGTGAATCCCTTCCCACACTGAGAGCAGGTGTATGGCCTCTCTCCAGTGTGAACTCGCTGGTGTGCCTGCAGCTCGGATGGCTGAGTGAATCCCTTCCCACACTGAGAGCAAGTGAACGGCCTCCCCCCAGTGTGAATTCGCTGGTGTGCCCGCAGGGTGGATAACTGAGTGAATCCCTTCCCACACTGAGGGCAGGTGTATGGCCTCTCTCCAGTGTGAACTCGCTGGTGTGTCTGCAGGCTTGATAACTGAGTGAATCCCTTCCCACACTGAGAGCAGGTGAACGGCCTCTCTCCAGTGTGAACTCGCTGGTGTGACTGCAGGTGGGATGACTGAGTGAATCCCTTCCCACATTGAGCGCAGGTGAATGGTCTCTCCCCAGTGTGAACTCGTTGGTGAATCCGTAAGCTGGAGAACTGATTAAATCCCTTCTCACACCGAGAGCAGATGAACATCTTCTCCCCAGTGTGGCTGCGCCGATGAGCTTCCAGCAGACATGGGGCTCTGTATCCCTTCCCACAGTCCGCACATTTCCATGGTTTCTCCATGGTGCAGGTGTCTTTGCCTCTCTCTTGGGTGGACAATTAGTTGAAACTTCGTCCACACACAGAACAAGATTACAGTCTCTACCCGCTGTGAATGTTGTGATATTTGTTCAGACTGTGTAACTGGTTAAAGCTCTTTAGTCAGTGCATTGGAACACTCTCACTCGAGTGTGGCAGTGTGTTGATGCTTTTTCACTCACACTGACATTTCAAATCTTTTCAAATCGACAGACTGGACAATCATTTCTCCTTCTGGATTCAAAGTCCGATGATATTGAGGTCCCAAGGAATATGACTCTGTCAGATCGAGACGTGACGTTTGAGATTTCGGCCTGTGATTCCTCTTTCAATATCCTGGAAAATGAGTTTACAAAAGTCATCAGTGTCAGTACAGGATAGAAATTCAGAACAGACAATTTCTATGGAACATTCTTTCCTCTCTCATTTCCCAAAAGCTGTAAATCTCCATCCCACACACTCTCTCCCCATTCTCAGCAGGTCTGGCAGCATCTGTACGGAGAAAAGAACTGATGTTTCAGAGCTTTGACAAAGGGTCATCGAGACAAGAAACATCAGCTCTTTTCTCTCCTTACAGATGCTGCCAGACCTGCTGAGATTTTCCAGCATTTTCTCCCTTGGTTTCAGACTCCAGCATCTGCAGTAATTTGCTTTTATAAGGCTGCAGATACCTCCTCCCAAGTAATATGCGTGTGCCCAAGACATCACCACTTGTTTCCCTTATTTCTTTCGCACCCATGGTGCTCTCCGCAGTAAACACAGAGGAGAAGTATTCATTAAAAATCTCACCCATCTCCTGTGGCTCCACACACAGATGGCCAGACTGATTTTTAAGGGGATCTATTCTCTCTCTAGCCACCCTTTTACTCTTAATATAGCTATAGAACCTCTTGGAATTTTCTTTAATCTTACCAGCCAGATCCATATCAGACCCTCATTTTGTCCTCCTGATTTCCCTCTTCAGTATTTTCTTACACTTTTTATAGTCAGAGTGATTCACTTGTCCCCGATTGCCTAAACCCAATGTATGCTTCCTTCTTTTACCTGACCAGAGCCTCAATGTCCCTTGTCTGCCAGAGATCCCTAAATTTACCATTCTTTCCCTTCATCTTAACAGGAATATACTGCCCCTGGACTCTTGATATCACACTTTTAAAACCTCCCATTTGCCATTCATTCCTTTCCCTTCAAACAAACTCACCTAATCGACATCTGCTAGATCCTGCCTAATGCCCACAAAAGTGGCCCTGCTCCAGTTTAGGGCCTTGACCTGTGGACCTGTCCTATCTTTTTCCAGAACTATTTTGAAACTATTGGTGCTCCCAATCGTGCTCCCTGACTGACACTTCAGTCACTTGCTCCACCTCATTTCTTAACTGTCTAATAGAAAGTGAGTCCAGGAATTGATGATGAAAAATAAGGAGCTGGGAGATGAATTGAACAAGTATTTTGCCTCGGTGTTCACAATAGAGGATACAGTTAAAACTCAGAAACAGCTGGAAATCAGAAAACAGAAGTGTGGGATGAACTCTGAAAAAGCACAATTCCCAGGGAAGTGGTCCTCAGCAAACTGTTGGAGCTGTGGGCTGATGAGTCCTTGGGTCCTGCTGGGCTTCATTCTCGGGTCTTAACAGAGTGAGATAGTTGATGTGTTGTTCAATTTTCTAAAATTCCGCATCGGGAATTGGATAAAGGGAAACCGATGGATGCGCTGTACTCAGATTTCCAGAAGACATTTGATGAGGTGCCACATCAAAGGTTATTGCAGCAAATAAAAATTCATGCTGCGGGGATAACATATTGGCGTGGATAGAAGATTGGCTCACAGCAAACAGTGGGCAGAAATGGATCATTTTCTGGTTTAAGAGAGAGAGAAACCTGGGCCAATCTTTCCAGAGTCTGCACATTCCCTGGATTCACTTCCTTTCCCTTCAGTTGCTGCAAGTCCCCAATTTCCCCCAGAATGAGAAAAGAAATGGAAAGGGGGAAACATTGATTTCCTCCCAGATGGTGCAGAGGAGGAAGTTTCACTCTGAAGCTCATTGGACAACTTCCGCATTGTGACGCCACGATAGATCCGAGCCTGAATCAGCCAATAGACATCGGCCTGCTCCGCCACGACGTCCTGGGGTTCCAGTGCGCAGGCCCGGGCGAGCGGACGCGGGAACCCCGCCCCCACCCATTGTTCCCTCCCCCTGCACCTCCTCGAGCCAAGGTTTCCAGGCAACCGGCTGGCGGCTCCGGCCAGAGCGAGAAGCCGCTCGGTGATCTCCCCCGGCCCAGGACGGCGCATGTCCAAGGGAGAGGGGCAGCTGCGCATCTGCGGAGGGCTGCCCCCCCTTCCCACCAGCACGCAGAGGTGTTGACCAATGGGAAGAGTTGGAGGCCCGGAAGTACCTTTCTCCTGCAGCCTACCAGAGCCCCCATTGTCTGAATGCGGAAACCAGACAATGAGCTTGTTCACCCGCAAAGCTGCTGCTGCTGTTCTTGCCGAATGAAGATTGAGCTTCAGACAGACTCAAACTTCCTTCTGTCTCCCACATCTGTGAGTAAAACACTTTCTTTTATCCCCCTTTCCATTTCTTTTCTCATTCTGGGGGAAATTGGGGACTTGCAGCAACTGAAGGGAAAGGAAGTGAATCCAGGGAGGCTGCAGACTCTGGAAAGGTTGGCCCAGGTCTCTTTCTCTCTCTCTCTTAAAGACATTGACATCCTTTGCTCCCTCAGCTTGACACATTGATTTGTCTGGCTAAAAGGATGGTCCCTTTCCGAATGTTCACAATTAAAGGGCTGGTTTCCCCAGGAGATGGCTGACATTTCAGAGAACAATAAATTAATATAGGACAGAGATATGCCTAGTGTTGTTATATTGTAGATTTGATATATTATTTATGGTTCTGTAACAAAGTACATTTATTATTATTTCTCATCTTGTAATGTAACACTGAAGCAATGTTATATATTTTCACTCATTGAGTCATTACAGCGCAGAAGGAGTCCATTCAGTAACTCGAATCCATGCCGACTCTCTGTAGAACAATCCAGTCAGTCCTATTCCCTTTCTATATTCCCTTTCCCCTGCAAGTTTATTTCCTTCATGTGCCCATCTAATTTCTGAAATATATTAAAGGGGACAGTAAACTAATATCGGACAGAGACGTGTCTGATGTTTTTTTAATTCATCCTTGGGACACGGGCATTGCTGGGCCAGCATTTATTGCCCATCCCTAATTCCCCTTGAACTGAATGGCTCGCTCGGCCATTTCGGAGGATGGT
Source organism: Mustelus asterias (assembly GCF_964213995.1). Taxonomy (NCBI): domain Eukaryota; kingdom Metazoa; phylum Chordata; class Chondrichthyes; order Carcharhiniformes; family Triakidae; genus Mustelus; species Mustelus asterias. The sequence continues at coordinate 15,591 of NW_027591713.1, forward strand.
TGAGAGTCAACCACATTGCTGTGGCTCTGGAGTCACATGTAGGCCAGACTGGGTAAGGACGGCAGATTTCCTTCCCTAAAGCACATGAATGAACCAGATGGGTTTTTTGGTCAATCGACAATTGTTTCATGGTCATCAGTAGATTCTTAATTCTAGATTTTATTTTTAAATTCAAATTCCACCATCTGCCGTGGCAGGATTCGAACCCGGGTCCCCAGAACATCAGCTAAATTTCTGGATTAATACTCTAGCGATAATACCACGAGGCTATCCGCTCCCCTCTTGTTATATGGTACAGATTAGATATATTATTTATAGCTCTGTAATAAAATACACTTATTATATCTGGCTGTGTAATTTTGGACTACAGCTATATTATATATTTCCAACAATCTCTTCCCTCAGAGGATTGTTAGTATCAAGATTTCTCTTCCATAGGGACCAGTGGAGGGATTGAATATATTCAAGGATGAGTTAGACAGTTTTTGAATGACAAGGGAGTCAATAATTATTGGGAACAGGCTGGAAAATGGAGAAAAAGCTCAGATGAGGTAGGATTTCTTCACTCAAGGATGTGGTGATGTTTTGGATTCTCTACCCCAGAGGACTATAGAGCCTCAGTCATCAAGAATTTTCAAGAGAGGGATTGATAGGTTTCTTGATATTGAAGATATCGATGGATATGGGGGACAGTGTGGGGAAAATAATGCAGAGGTAGATCAACCAATAATCTGAATGAATGGTTGAGCAGACTCGATGGGCCGAATGCTGACTGCAGCTCCTATTTGTTCTGATTTCTGTGCTGGACAGGAAGCAGTGAGCATGGATCTGTCAAGCAGCCTCAATCAGCACCTTCAGGAGAATTGGGAGGGTGAATATTAGATACAGCAGAGTGAGAATGGAGGGAGAGTGTGCGGGATGGAGGTTCATGGCTTTTGCGGAATGAGAGAGGAAAGAATGTTCATTAGAATCATAGAATTGCTGCATCTTATCAACCGTCCCTGAGCTTTCACAATGAATCCCACTTCTGAGGACACCCTTATCTCTGACTTGTCTGTACTGCTGGCAGTCTCACAAAGCAGCTGCCTGTGTGCTGATACGGGAGGCCCTGCTGGGCAAGTTTAATGCTCCATGACTGTGTCTTTAATGAATGCTCCATTAACTAGAAATGTAGATTTGAATTTCGATCATATTCTGAATTGCGATGTTTTTTTCTAAATTGACTTACAGGATATTAGACAAGGAGAAATCAGACAGAAATCTCCAACATCACATCGAGATCTGACAGAGTGACTCGATTTCTTGGGACCTGAATATCATTGGCCTTTGAACCTAGCAGGAGAAATGTTTGTTTGGCCTCTTGGCTTCAACAGATTGTAAACATCACTGTGACTAGAAATGCAGTGAGATACACACACCCGAGTGAGAGTGTTCCAGTGCACTGAGTGTGGAAAGAGCTTTAACCAGTTACACAGCCTGAAAATATATCGCAGCATTCACAGGGGAGAGACTGTGCCTGTGTTCTGTGTCAGATTTAACTGATTGTTTAACCTAGAGAGTCACAAGGACACCCGAACCATGGAGAAACTGTGGAAATGTGGGGACTGTGGGAAGAGATTCATATCCCCATCTCGGCTGGAAATTCATCAACGCAGTCACACTGGGGAGAGGCCGTTCACCTGCTCTGTGTGTGAGAAGGGATTCAGTCAGTTATCCAGCCTGCAGACACACAATCTCACTCACACCAATGAGAGACCATTTACATGCTCTGACTGTGGGAGTGGTTTTAAAAGCTCTGGAGATCTGATGTCCCACCAGTGCATTCACACCGAGGACAGACCATTCAGCTGCTCTCACTGCTCAAAGAGATTTAGAACTTTAGCCATCCTGCAGATACACCAGCGAGTTTACACTGGGGAGAGACCGTTCACCTGCTCTGTGTGTGGGAAGGGGTTCATTCATTCATCCCACCTGCTGAGACACCGAGTCACTCACACCAATGAGAGACCGTTTAAATGCTCTGACTGTGGGAGCGGATTCAAAAGCTCTCAGGTACTGATGATCCACCAGCGCATTCACACTGAGGAGAGACCGTTCAGCTGCTCTCACTGCTCAAAGAGGTTTGGAACATCATACAACCTGCGGAAACACCAGCGAGTTCACACCGGGGAAAGACCATTCACCTGCTCTGTGTGTGGGAAGGGATTCACTCAGTTATCCAGCCTGCGGGAACACAATCTCACTCATACCAATGAGAGACCCTTTAAGTGCTGTGACTGTGGAAGTGGTTTTAAAAGCTCTCAGGATCTGGTGTCCCACCAGCGCATTCACACTGAGGAGAGACCGTTCAGCTGCTCTCACTGCTCAAAGTGGTTTAGAAAAGCATACAACCTGCGGATACACCAGCGAGTTCACACTGGGGAAAGGCCATTCACCTGCTCGGTGTGTGGGAAGAGATTCACTCATTCATCGAACCTGCGCAGGCACAATCTCACTCACACCAAAGAGAGACCGTTTTAAATGTTCTGACTGTGGGAGCGGATTCAAAAGCTCTGGAGAACTGGTGTCCCACCAGCGAGTTCACACTGGGGAGAGACCGTTCACCTGCTCTGTGTGTGGGAAAGGATTCACTCAGTCATCCAGCTTGCAGAAACACAAAGCCACTCACTCCAAGGAGACTCCCTTTAAATGCTCTGCCTGAGAGGCCGGCTTCAGAAGCTCTCAGGAACTGATGATCCCCGAGCACATTCACACCGGGGAGAGGCCGTTCAGCTGCTTTCACTGTTCAAGGAGGATTAGAATATCATCAACACTGCTGAAACACCAGTGAGTTCACACCGGGGAGAAACCATTCACCTGCTCGGTGTGTGCGAAAGGATTTACTCGATTATCCAGCCTGCCCAGACACAACATCATCACACCCAGGAGAGACCCTTTAAATGTGGGCGTGGCTTCAAAAGCTCTCGGGAACTAATGTCCCACCAGTGAGTTCACACCAGGCAGAGGCTGGTCACCTGCTCTGACTGGGAAGGGATTCACTCAGTCAGCAAACTTGGTGAAACACCAGTGAGTTCACAAGTGATGACAGTTCTGGGATTATTCTTGTGAATCTTTCTTGCCCCTTCTCCAGTGTCTCCAGTTTCTTGCCCCTTCTCCAGCAACAAGTATTCCGCTTTGGATACGGTTGAGGGGGACGACATACCAGTGGGGAGCCGCAGTGAGAGGATCTCCAGCACTGTGTCCGTCTCTGTGGCTCGGGAGGGAAAGGGGGAGAGCGGGAGGGCGATAGTTATTGGGGACTCGTTAGTTAGAGGGATAGATAGGAGGTTCTGTGGCAGCAAAAGAGACTCACGGATGGTATGTTGCCTACCGGATGCCAAGGTCCGTGATGTCTCAGACCGTGTTTTCCAGATTCTGAAGGGGGAGGGGAAACAGTCACAAGTCGTGGTGCACATTGGTACCAATGACATAGGTAAGAGAAGGGACGGGGATTTAAAGCAGGAATTTCTGGAGCTGGGCTGGAAGCTGAGAGCCAAGACGAAACATGTGGTCATCTCTGGTACGTTGCCGGTACCACGTGATAGCGAGTTGAGGAACAGGGAGAGAGTGCAGTTAAATATGTGGTTGCAGGGATGGTGTAGGAGGGAGGGTTTCAGATACGTGGATAATTGGAACACGTTCTGGGGAAGGTGGGACCTGTACAAACAGGACGGGGTGCACCTGAACCAGAGGGGCACCAATATCCTCGGAGGGAAATTTGTTACGGCTCTTCAGGGGGGTTTAAACTAATTTGTCAGGGGAGTGGGAAAGGGAGTTGTAGTCCAGAAGTCAGTGAGGGTGGTGAGGTATTGGGGAAGGTATCAGGGTCAAGGGTGGGTACTGGTAGACAGGAAGGTGGGTTGAAGTGTGTCTACTTCAATGCAAGGAGCATCCGGAACAAGGTAGATGAACTTGGGGCATGGATTGGTACTTGGGACTACGATGTTGTGGCCATTACGGAGACGTGGGTAGAACAAGGACAGGAATGGTTGTTGGACGTTCCGGGGTATAGATGTTTCAGTAAGTGTAGGGAAGCTGGTAAAAGAGGTGGAGGAGTGGCATTGTTAATCAAGGATAGTTTAACGGCTGCGGAAAGGCACTTCGTGGGGGATCTGCACACTGAGGTAATATGGGCTGAAGTTAGAAATAGGAAAGGAGCGGTCACGTTGCTAGGAGTTTACTATAGGCCCCCAAATAGTAATAGAGATGTGGAGGAAGAAATTGCTAAGCAGATTATGGATATGTGTGGGGGTCACAGGGTAGTTGTTATGGGGGACTTTAACTTTCCAAATATTGATTGGAACCTTTGTAGGTCAAATAGTTTGGATGGGGCAGTTTTTGTGCAGTGTGTGCGGGAGGGTTTCCTGACACAATATGTGGATGGGCCGACTAGAGGTGAAGCCACATTGGATTTGGTACTGGGAAATGAACCGGGCCAAGTGTTAGATTTGGTTGTGGGAGAGCAATTTGGAGATAGTGACCACAATTCGGTGTTTTTTGTTATTGCAATGGAGAGGGATAGGGCCGTACGGCAGGGCAAGGTTTACAATTGGGGGAGGGGTAATTATGATGCGATTAGGCAAGAATTAGGGGGCATAAGTTGGGAAAAGAAACTGTCAGAGAAAGGAACGAATGAAAAGTGGAACTTTTTCAAGGAACAAATACTGGATGTCCTTGATAGGTATGTTCCTGTCAGGCAGGGAGGAAATGGCCGAGTGAGGGAACCATGGTTCACAAAAGAGGTGGAATGTCTTGTGAAAAGGAAGAGGGAAGCTTATGTAGGGATGAGGAAACAAGGTTCAGATGGCTCGATTGAGGGTTACAAGTTAGCAAGGAATGAGCTGAAAAAGGGGCTGAGGAGAGCTAGGAGGGGACATGAGAAGTCCTTGGCGGGTCGGATCAAGGAAAACCCCAAGGCTTTTTACTCTTATGTGAGGAATAAAAGAATGACCAGGGTGAGGTTAGGGCCGGTCAAGGACAGTAGTGGGAACTTGTGTATGGAGTCAGTAGAGATAGGCGAGGTGATGAATGAATACTTTTCTTCAGTGTTCACCAAGGAGAGGGGCCATGTTTTTGAGGAAGAGAAGGTGTTACAGGCTAATATGCTGGAGGAAATAGATGTTCGGAGGGAGGATGTCTTGGCAGTTTTGAATAAACTGAAGGTCGATAAGTCCCCTGGGCCTGATGAAATGTATCCTAGGATTCTGTGGGAGGCAAGGGATGAGATTGCAGAGCCTTTGGCGTTGATCTTTGGGTCCTCACTGTCCACGGGGATGGTGCCAGAGGACTGGAGAATGGCGAATGTTGTTCCTCTGTTTAAGAAAGGGAATAGGAATGACCCTGGTAATTATAGACCGGTTAGTCTTACTTCGGTGGTTGGTAAATTGATGGAAAGGGTCCTTAGGGATGGGATGTACGACCATTTAGAAAGATGCGGATTAATCCGAGATAGTCAGCACGGATTCGTGAAGGGCAAGTCGTGCCTCACAAATTTGATAGAATTTTTTGAGGAGGTAACTAAGTGTGTTGATGAAGGTAGGGCAGTTGATGTCATGTACATGGATTTTAGTAAGGCGTTTGATAAGGTCCCCCATGGTCGGCTTATGATGAAAGTGAGGAGGTGTGGGATAGAGGGAAAGTTGGCCGATTGGATAGGTAACTGGCTGTCTGACCGAAGACAGAGGGTGGTGGTCGATGGAAAATTTTCGGATTGGAGGCAGGTTGCTAGCGGTGTGCCGCAGGGATCAGTGCTTGGTCCTCTGCTCTTTGTGATTTTTATTAATGACTTAGAGGAGGGGGCTGAAGGGTGGATCAGTAAATTTGCTGATGACACCAAGATTGGTGGAGTAGTGGATGAGGTGGAGGGCTGTTGTAGGCTGCAAAGAGACATAGATAGGATGCAAAGCTGGGCTGAAAAATGGCAAATGGAGTTTAACCCTGATAAATGTGAGGTGATTCATTTTGGTAGGACAAATTTAAATGTGGATTACAGGGTCAAAGGTAGGGTTCTGAAGACTGTGGAGGAACAGAGAGATCTTGGGGTCCATATCCACAGATCTCTAAAGGTTGCCAGTCAAGTGGATAGAGCTGTGAAGAAGGCCTATAGTGTGTTAGCTTTTATTAACAGGGGGTTGGAGTTTAAGAGCCGTGGGGTTATGCTGCAACTGTACAGGACCTTGGTGAGACCACATTTGGAATATTGTGTGCAGTTCTGGTCACCTCACTATAAGAAGGATGTGGAAGCGCTGGAAAGAGTGCAGAGGAGATTTACCAGGATGCTGCCTGGTTTGGAGGGTAGGTCATATGAGGAAAGGTTGAGGGAGCTAGGGCTGTTCTCTCTGGAGCGGAGGAGGCTGAGGGGAGACTTAATAGAGGTGTATAAAATGATGAAGGGGATAGATAGAGTGAACGTTCAAAGACTATTTCCTCGGGTGGATGGAGCTATTACAAGGGGGCATAACTATAGGGTTCGTGGTGGGAGATACAGGACGGATATCAGAGGTAGGTTCTTTACGCAGAGAGTGGTTGGGGTGTGGAATGGACTGCCTGCAGTGATAGTGGAGTCAGACACTTTAGAAACATTTAAGCGGTTATTGGATAGGCACATGGAGCACACCAGGATGATAGGGAGTGGGATAGCTTGATCTTGGTTTCAGATAAAGCTCGGCACAACATCGTGGGCCGAAGGGCCTGTTCTGTGCTGTACTGTTCTATGTTCTATGTCTCTATTTCCTTTTTCTAAATGGAGATCACAAATAGAACGTAGAACAGTACAGCACAGGAACAGACCCTTCAGCTCACCATGTTGTGTCGAACATGATGCCAAATTAAACTATTCCTTTCTGCCTGCCCTTGGTCCATATTCCTCTATTCCTTGCATATTCATGTGCTTATTTAAAACCCCCTTAAAGGCCCCTATCGTATCTGCCTCCACCACCATTCCTAGCAGCGCATTCCAGACACCGACCACTCTCTGTGTAAAAACACTTACCTCTCACATCTCCTTTGAACTTTCTTGAACCTTACGATCCCCCTGTACATTAACTGTATACTTATCCTTAATATTTGATCTTCCAAAGTGCAGCACCTCACACTTGTCTGGATTAAAATCCATCTGCCATTTCTCCGCTCATATCTGCAGCTGATCTACATCCCACTGTATCCTTTGACAACCTTCTACATTATCTACAACTCCATCTAGCTTTGTGTCATCTGCAAGCTTACTAACCCACCCATCCATGTTTTCATCCAAGTTATTTATATATATCACAAATAGCGCAGGTCCCAGTACGGATTCCTGCAGAACACCACTCGTCATGGACCTCCAGCCAGAAAAACACCCTCCACCACTACTCCCTGACTTCTATGGGCAAGTCAATTCTGAATCCAAGTGGCCAAGTCACCGTGAATCCCATGCATCTTAATCTTCTGGATGAGCCGACCATGAGGGACCTTGTTGAAAGCCTTCGAAAAATCCATGTTCACAACATCCACTGCTCTACCCTCATCGATCACCTTCGTCACCTCCTCGATAAAATCGATCAAGTCAGTAAGATGTTGACGGTGCTCCCACTGCAGTCCTGTGATGAAAATATAGACTGGTTGGTGAAATGTAGATAACAGGTAGAATTGATATCTAATGAGGACTTTATACTTTAGAATTGAATACAGGGCTCATTGTTACTAACGGGGAAAGAAGGGCTAAAACCCTTACCCAGAACCCTTTTCACACACACGTGGACATCTCTGAATCTGACGCACACCAAATGGAACGTTACACAAGGGGCTGGAATTCACTGGAATTTCTTAACAACCTTTCAATAGAAATGTCCTGGTACCGACTGTGACAAAGGACACAACAGACAGCAAGAACCAGGAGGAACCTTTAACCCAGAGAATGTTAATAACCTTGTTCAGGACACCGGTGCCAGGCACAGGAGGATCCCAGGAAAAACGGAACATTCAATTTCTGTCTGTTTCACAATTCTAAATGACTGATTCTTTAACATAGGAATGTTAAAAAACAGCATTGTGATATTCCAAGGTCAGTGTGTCTGGGAAAGGGGCACACTGCTGTGTTTTTATTTTAAACAGGAGGATCCATTGAAAAGCAGCTCTGGGCGATATGAGCACCTCCTGACCTACTTTCAGTTCATTTCAAATCACCCATCACTTTCCGTGGAATATTCTTTATTCTTTCCTGGGATGTGGACACTGCTGGCAAAGCCCCAGCACACGTTGCTCAGCTCCTAATTGCCCCTGAACGGAGTGACTTGCTCAGCCATTTCAGAGGGGCAGTTAAGATTCACCCACATCGCTGTGTGGGTCTGGATTCACATGTAGGCCAGACCGGGTAAGGATGGCAGATTTCCCTCCCTAATAGGGAGCATTAATAGGGTGAACCGGATGGGTTTTTACAACAATCGATGATAGTTTCATGGTCAATGTTACTGAGACGAACTTTATATAATTCCAGATTGATTCACTGAATTCAAATCCCACCAGCTGCCTGTCCCCAGATCCTTTGCTGCGTCTCTGCATTACTCGGCCAGAGACATTCCCACCACCTCCCCTGAGTGGAATATTCCACACAACCCCTTAGTTAAACAGGAAGGAGAAAAGAGAGGCTTTGACCTTTGGATGACCTCATCACCAACTACAGAAACCTTAAAGCTGACCATTCTGTAAAAGTTTATAAACTTTATTTTTATAAAACACAGAATAAGAAACAGGTGAAAAGTAATAATGGACGTTCCGACTGACATCAGAAACATTGATTGACCGGATAAACACTCACTGCATCACAGAGCGATCCTCAACCATTAAAGAATTGACCCACAATAAGGAATGAGAGAGCCTTATAAAAAGGGGCAGGAGTTTACACAGAGAGGCGACACCCACAGCTGCTCAGGATGATGGAATTCAGTTCAGGAAGGGGATAAAGTGAGAAGATTTTGTGATTCAAGGCAGAAGTATTGAACAATCTGGAATCAGTGCTTCTCGAGCTTGCTGACGAGCCGAACACTTCAATTAATCTCATCATAAAAACCCCCAGTGTAAATAACATGGATTTGACTGACAAATGTTGAAGTGTTGATTTAGACCCACAAGTTTTGACTTCCCATTTGAGCCTGGGGTACCTTTCTGTCTCTCTATTGCTCATGTCAATGACAGCCAGGCGACGGAGCTGAGGGCTGAATTTAGCTGAGAATAACGAGGCCTGCGCCCCAGTTGGGAAACTGCCCTGGGCGTTGCACTAATAGAGAGACAGGAAGCTGTTGGAGAACTGACTGGGAAATGGGCTTCCAACCAATCAGGGCACCGGAGGAGGTGACCGGGGCTGATGGTGACGTGACCCCCGGGGTTCAGTGTCCCTGTGTCCAAAGCGGGGAGTCACAGGAACAGGGGACAGAGGAGCTGAAGAGAATCCAGTTGTGTCCAGAACATTGTGAACATCCTTTACTCTGGTTGTCTTTGATCCTCAAGTCATTTTCTGTTTGTTTTAACCATGTTCTGTTTCATTAATAAACTTTTGTCAGTAAAAATATTTGATTGTTTTGGACTTTTCCTGATGAGATTGATGCACTTTAGGGAAAGTGGGTGAGAGGGGTTGGCAGGCTCTTTAACAGAAAGTGAGTCCCTCTGAGGTAATTGGCAAAGGAGCCAGAGGGGGAGATGGGATTTTATTTTTGACTCAGTGATGTTAGAAAATGGGGTTCAGGGAATCAATTAACCCTTTCTCCCCTTTTCCCAAACTCTGAAATGATTCCCAGTGATAACTCTTATTGGTGACAGTGGTTAGATTTTATTCAGTATCAATAAGAGCTGACACAGGCTAATGTCTGAGCAGTCGTATCAAAGTGCAACAGCATTACCATTACACTCTGGGTAGAAGCAGCATCTCCACGGAAATGCTCCCTGCTCTGCCCCAGATGCCATGGCACCAGTCAATGCAATATGTAAAACCTCGACAAATCTCTGTGCTCGGGGAATCCCCTCTTATACTTTGTTACATCACAATGTCTATGGAGACTGATTTAACCCAATCATTGCCCGGCTAACATTTGAATGAACCAATTACAAAACCTGTCATTGAACCATCTGTACTTGCCCAAGCCACGTCAAACTCTCAAACAATTGTCTTCCCACGCTCCGTCCCTGGTTCAGGGAGTCAGCATTCCCATGCCAAGCAGTGAAAACATGGTGGCCTTGACACACAGGTGTCATCCAGGATTCAAGGCACTCCTGTTTTCTCTGTCCTCTGGGAGCTGTTTATCTCCCTGCTCCCACACAGCAAGTCGTCTGTTCTCAGCTCTGCTGGATTTCTGCTGATGTTTTGCCCCTTTTACACCTTTCAGATCAACAAAACATTTGGTCAATGACCCAAACCACAACTTCCCATCCTGTCACCTGTCAACCATCCTTACCCAGAGAGTAATCACAACAGGAATAAAAACAGGAGAAGTGTAACAATCAAATTCAGAATAAATGCACAGCCAGTTATAGAATCGAATATCATATTCACTAATTAGCAAGAAAACCCAAAGTAGGGGGTCCCCCAGGATTCTTACAGTCCACACCTTGAGTGGGAGGAGAACTTTCTCTCTGACCCCTCACTCAATTTCACTCCGTTATTTTCGAGTTCTATTCTGGTCCCAACTGGGGTAACATCTAATCAAACTTTTCTCCTGAAGGAACACCGTGAGTTCTCGGTTACTTGTACGTTAGGACAGGTCCTTCAATCAACAGATCAACATGGATGTAAAAGATTCTCCAGCTCTCTCCTTACCCCTGTCCAACTGTGGACAGTTCTTACTCAGTATTATTTCTCCCAAGACCTCAATTGTCCCAATCTATAATATGACCCATTTTACTGTAATTTTCCTCACTTTGTGAGCATGTGCAGTGTGTTTAATTGGATCCTGATTGTTTTGAACTCAGTTTCTCTCTGGAGTGTGTGTCAGTGCCTTGATGATGTCACAATGTTGTCTCAATCCCCTGGCCACATTAACCATTTCATCTCCTGCTGTGTCTCAAGTAGCTGTGTGTGTTTGGGACCCGCTCTTCACTCCATCTCACCATGAATTTAGGCTTGCTATTTTTCACATGTAACAAATCACATCTACACACTCACTCCGGTATCCCAAAATCATGTCACACATTCTTAACTCTCAGATGTATTGATGAAAAGTTCAAAATGAGTGTCTGTCTTTCTTATCTCCCCCTGTTATGGAGCTGATGTTTCATTGAGTGGCTGGGCTTTCAAATGTGGATTTCTTTAAAACAAAGTTCATGGACAAGGATGTAAATATCTCCCAGAGAAAGTGATCAACTTATTCATCCCATCTACACATTCCAGCCTTTCACTGGAATGTAGGTGGACACTAGATTGATATATTCCATTCAACCACACCCAAGGTGAGTTATTCCAATTCCCTTATTGTCCTGTTGTGATGTATTTCTTCCAACTAACCACAGGAGACCCAGGGACAGGTTACAATAGTTTATTCATGCTTCAAGCCCAGAGGGAACAACCCCAGAGAAAGCACTGGAGGAGCACCCTCTTGTGATACAGCTCAAAGTCACAGCTCTGACACAGCTCTCTAATACAGTAATCACAGAGACATCATTCTAATACAACTCTCAGCTCCAAGTCACAGATACAGACAGCTTACACAGTTATTCAATACAGTGAGAAATGCAAGGGTTGTGAGGAAGAATATTTTGGTGCAGCGAATGGTAATGACCTGGAACTCGCTGCCTACAAGGGTGGTGGAAGTGGAGACAATAAACAATTACAAAGGAAATTGGATGGGCATTTGGGGAGTTTCAAACAGAAATGCTGACTAAATATCTCTGAACTTCCTCACACCCGGTCACTCTGTGATCCTTGTGAAATCTGAAACCAGATATTCACAACAAGACTCAAAGAGCATCAGCCCACTGGAGGCAAAGTTGTGAGACCAGCCAGTCCAGCAGAAAGAAACCCTCTGACCCTCCCCATTGACCAACTGTGAGAATGAACAAAATGCAGTCCTGGATGTAATTGAGAGCAGAAACAATAACAGCAGAATCCAACCCCTGGAATCACTCGTGAACCTGTTGGTGTCTCAGCAGCTGGGATGAAACTCTGAATCCCTTCCCACACTGAGAGCAGGTGAATGGCCTCTCTCCAGTGTGAACTCGCTGGTGTGTCTGCAGATTGGATGACTGAGTGAATCCCCTTCCACACTGAGAGCAGGTGAATGGTTTCTCCCCAGTGTGAACTCGCTGGTGTCTCCGCAGGGTGGATGACAGAGTGAATCGCTTCCCACACTGAGAGCATGTGAACGGTTTCCCCCCAGTGTGAACCTGCTGGTGTATCTGCAGATTGGATGACTGACTGAATCCCTTCCCACACTGAGAGCAAGTGAACGGTTTCTCCCCAGTGTGAACTCGCTGGTGTTTCTGCAGGGTGGATGACTGAGTGAATCCCTTCCCACACTGAGAGCAGGTGAATGGCCTCTCCCCAGTGTGAACTCGCTGGTGTGACCGTAGGCTGGATAAGTCAGTGAATCCCTCCCCACACTGAGAGCAGATGAATGGCCTCTCCCCAGTGTGAACTCGCTGGTGTGTCTGCAGCTGGGATAACCGAGTGAATCCCTTCTCACACTGAGAGCAGGTGAATGGTTTCTCCCCAGTGTGAACTCGCTGGTGTTGCTTCAGGATGGATAACCGAGTGAATCCCTCTGTACAGTGAGAGCAGATGAACGGCCTCTCCCCAGTGTGGCTGCGCCGATGAGCTTCCAGCAGGGATGGGGTTCTGTATCTCTTCCCACAGTCCGCACATTTCCATGGTTTCTCCATGGTGCAGGTGTCCTTGCCTCTCTCTTGGGTGGACAATCAGTTGAAGCCTCGTCCACACTCACAACATGAGTGCAGTCTCTACCCGCTGTGAATGGTGATATTTATTCAGGCTGCGTAACTGGTTAAAGCTCTTCAGTCAGTGCGCTGGAACACTCTCACTCGAGTGTGGCAGTGTGTTGGTACTTTTCCAGTCACACTGATGTTTGAAATCTTTTCAAATCGACAGACTGGACAAACGTTTCTCATTCTCGATTCAAAGGCCGATGATATTCAGCTCCCAAGGAATATGACTCTGTCAGATCTAGACGTGACATTTGAGATTTCGGAATGCGATTCCTCTTTCAATATCCTGTAAAATGAGTTTATTAAAGCCATCACTGTCGGAACAGGATAGAAATTCAGAAGATACAATTCCAGTTTCTATGGAACATTATTTCCTCTCTCATTTCCCAAAAGCTGTAAATCTCCATCCCACACACTCTCCCTCCATTCTCACTCTGCTGTATCTAGTATTCACCCTCCCGATTCTCCTGAAGGTGCTGATTGAGGCTGATTGACAGATCCATGCTCACTGCTTCCTCTCCAGCACATAGAAATCATAAGAAACAGGAGCTGCAGTTGGCCATTCAGCCCATCGAACTGCCTCAATCATTGATTGAGAATTGGCCAATCTACCTCAGCGTGGGGTGCATAATTCCAAAACTACGCACATACTTGAGTGAGGAAATCCCTCCTCATCTTAACTTTCTCTCCATTTTCCTACCTGTTCCCCATAACGCTTGACGCCTTTATCAATCAAAAATCAGTTTAACTCACCCTGGAATATATTCAATGACTCTCACCCTCCACTCATCCCTGTGGAGAAGAAATCCAAACACTAATGACTCTAATAGGCAAGAGATGAATGACTGGAAATATCTAAGGTAGCTACAGTACAATATGAGTTCTGTCTGAAGTTCAATCTTCATTCAGAGAGAGAGGAGCAGCAGCTTTGCTGGGCCGGAATGGAGGAAGCTGCGTGCAGCCATGCACACAAGTCCCGGACTCTGATTGGCTGGAGGACCAGCGCCCATCCGGTCCTCCACGGGCTGCCATTGGTCAATCTGCCGCATGTAGACAATGTGGGGGCGGAACCCGAGCCCACGTGGGGGTGGGCGGGGCTTTGACCGCCAGCCGCTCTGAGCTGGTGTCCAATCCGCAGTGTTTTGCTTCTGTAACCGGTGATATTGCTGCCAATGGGACACTGTGTGCTGGGAACGCCCCTCTGAGTCATTGTGACTCCCTCATCCTTTCTTGCAGCGAGATGTCCCGAGGCATGGTACATTGGGGAAACTATGCAGACGCTGCGACAACGGATGAATGAACACCGCTCGACAATCACCAGGCAAGACTGTTCTCTTCCTGTTGGGGAGCACTTCAGCGGTCACGGGCATTCGGCCTCTGATATTCGGGTAAGCGTTCTCCAAGGCGGCCTTCGCGACACACGACAGCGCAGTCGCTGAGCAGAAACTGATAGCCAAGTTCCACACACACGAGGACGGCCTCAACCGGGATATTGGGTTCATGTCACACTATTTGTAACTCCCACAGTTGCGCGGACCTCCAGAGTTTCACTGGCTGTCTTGTCTGGAGACAATACACATCTTTTTAGCCTGTCTTGATGCTCTCTCCACTCACGTTGTTTTGTTTCTTAAAGACTTGATTAGTTGTAAGTATTCGCATTCCAACCATTATTCATGTAAATTAAGTCTGTGTCTTTATAAGCTCTGTTTGTGAACAGAATTCCCACTCACCTGAAGAAGGGGCTTAGAGCTCCGAAAGCTTGTGTGGCTTTTGCTACCAAATAAACCTGTTGGACTTTAACCTGGTGTTGTTAAACTTCTTACTGTGTTTACCCCAGTCCAACGCCGGCATCTCCACATCAAGTTTAATGCTCCATGATTGTGTCTTTAATGACTGAATAGCTATAGGAATGTGGTCAAGCCTGCTAAATCCCATGATGCTTTATATATCAGTCAGTAATTCATTTGTTAACACAGTCCACAAGGATATATAAATACATTTAAAGGCAAAATATTGCGGATGCTGCGATCTGAAACAAAAACAGCAAATGCTGGAAAATCTCAGCAGGTCTGACAGCATCTGTGGAGAACTTTTGACAAAAGGGTCATCCACACTCGAAACGTTGGTCTATTCTCTTTTTAAAATATATATCACATAGCTGCCTCAGCCTTGGCCCACTCTAACACATACAATTGTGCAATGGTGACTGGCAGGTCAGACAACTGGTCAGAATATTAAAAATGGCCAAGAATGATGAAAAGAATGATAAGGGAGAAAAAATTTGAGTATGAGAGAAAGCTTGTTCGAAGTACAAAGACCGATAACAAATGGAGCACTGGCCATAGAGCAATAAAGCACAGTAACAGGTCCTTGGCCCAACTGGTCCATGCCGACCCACTGAACCTGTCCCTCAGAATTCTCTCCAGTCATTTATCCAGCACTGATGTCAGGCTCAGCAGCCTGCAATTACCCGGCTTCTCTTTGCTACTCGTCTTAAACAACGGAACAACATGAGCCACGCTTCAATCTTCCAGAACTTTGCCAGTGGAAGAGAAGAAGCAAATATCTCTGCAAGGGCCTCTGCAATTTCTTCCCTCGCCTCGCAAAAGATCCGAGAATACACTTGATCAGGCCCAGGGGATTTATCCACCTTAAAGTGCATTAAGGCTGAAGATATTTCCACCCAAGTAACATGTGTGTGGCCCAATACATAACCTCTTATTTCTTTAGCACCCATGATATTCTCCTCAGTAAACATGGGGAAAAATATTCATTAAAAATCTCAGCCATCTCCTGTGGCTCCACACACAGACAGCTATGCTGATTTTTAAGAAGATCTATTCTCTCTGTAGCCACACTTTTATTCTTAATATAGCTATAGAGCCTCTTGGGATTTTCTTTAACCTTACCTGCCAGATCTATATCATACCCTCTTTCTGCCCTCCTGATTGCTCTCTGAAGTGTTCTCTTACACTTTTTAATCACATCAAGTGATTCACTTGTCCCTGATTGCCTAAACCCAATGTATGCTTCCTTCTTTTACCTGACCAGAGCCTCAATGTCCCTTGTCAGCCAGGGATCCCTGGCTACATGACCTGAGCAAAGATAACAAGCCTGTACTGTGTTGTCAGCCAGCAGGCTGCTGTGGAAGCTTTCTTCATAACAGAGCAAGAGCGAGCCCTTTCTATATATTTAATTCAAGATTTTATAAGAGATTAGAGGGCAATTTATTTCGTCCATTACTTCAATTGGACTCGTCTCCATTCCCGGTATTTCTGGACCAGACGGGACCATTTCCCTTTTTTCTGGTGGATAATGGAAGTGTCACTGTGATTCTGATTTGATTTATTATTATGTGTATTAGTATACAGTGAAAAGCATTGTTTCTTGTGCGCTATACAAAGCATACCGTTCATAGAGAAGGAAAGGAGAGGGTGCAGAACGTAGTGTTACAGTCTTAGTAAGGTGTAGAGAAAGATCAACTTAATGCAATGCAAGACCATTCAATAGTCTGTTGGCAGCAGGGAAGAAACTGTTCTTGAGTCAGTTGGTACTTGACCTCAGACTTGTGTATCTTTTTCCCGACAGAAGAGAGTATGTCTGGGGTGTGTGAGGTCCTTAATTATGCTAGCTGCTTTGCCGAGGCAGAGGGAAGTGTAGACAGAGTCAATGGATGGGAGGCTAGGTTGTGTGATGGATTGGGCTACATTCACGACCTTTTGTAGTTCCTTGTGGTCTTGGGCAGAATGAATCCCTTCCCACACACAGAATAGGTGACAGGCCTCGCCCCAGTGTGAACTCGATGGTGTCTCAGCAGGTGGGATGACCAAGTGAATCCCCTCCTACACACAGTGCAGGTAAATGGTTTCTCCCTAGTGTGAACTTGCTGATGTACAATGAGGTTGGATGAATACCTAAACATTTTCCCACAGGATGTGCAGCAGAATAGCTTAACCTCAGCGTGAGCTTGCAAGTGTGACTGGAGGCAGAATGAGTCAGCAAATCCCTTCCCACACATGGAGCAGGTGAATGGTCTCTCTCCTGTGTGACTGCGTCGATGCTTTTCCAGCTGGGATGGGTAATTGAATCCCTTCCCACAGTCCTCACATTTCTGTGGTTTCTCCATGGTATCAGGGTCCTTGTGTCTCTCCAGGTTGGATGATCAGTTGAAATCTCGTCCACACACAGAATAAGTGTACAGTTTCTCCTCACTGAATGATGTGATGTTTTTTTCAGACTGTGTAACTGGTTAAAGCTCTTTCCACAGTCAGTTCACTGGAACACTCTCACGTGTGTGTGTGTGTGTGTGTGTGTGAGAGAGAGAGAGAGACTCGGTGCTTTTCCAGTCACACGAATTCTTCAAATCTCTACCCAAGTCAAATCAGAACAAACATTTCTCCTTCCACATTTAAAATCTGATGATATTCAGATCCTGATGAATTGAGCCACTCTGTTTGATCTTGATGTGATGTTTGGTTTGAACTTTTGGCTGTAAATCCTCACTTCCAATATTCTGCAAAAGTTTACAAATTTAATCGCTGTCAGAACAGGATAGAAATTCTGAACAGACAATTCCAGTTTCTCTGGAACATTTTTTCCTCTCTTTTAAATGTCGGTCCCACACACTCTCCCTCCTCCTTGGGCTGAGGTCCCAGTTCAGATGCTGGTCCCACATTCTCTCTCTCTCTCCTCCCTGAGCTAAGATCCCAGTTTAGATGCTGGTCCCACACACTCACCCTCCTCCCTGGGCTGAGATCCCAGTTCAGTGTTTGGATGAGTCTCTCTGTGTCCCCGGGCGGTGCATTGAGAATCCGATCGCCTTCATCCCGATACCGCACCGACACTGCGCATGTTTCATTCTCAGCCCGACCCCGCCCCTCATTCAGTCCGATTGGTTGGAGCATCAGCCGCTCACCCTCTGACCTCCAGCATCTCCTCTTCCGATTGGTCCGGAATTGGTGTCAATCATTGTGTTGGCACATGCGCGGTCGGTAGAGACGGAAGGCAAGAGCTCGAGCGAGAGGTTTTAAAATGCGAGTTTTGCAAAGGGCGAGTGCGGATCCAGAGCCAAAAATAAATCCGTAAACATAAATAGAGCCAGCAGGTAAGTTAGAGAGGCTTCATAAGCCCTCGGCTTCACTAAACCCTCAATAAGCTTTCGGTCCCGCGTTTGCTCGGCGCGGCGATCTTTCTCCAGGAGAGACCCCAGATACCGGCCACCATCTTTATAGAGGCAATCTGCACCAAAGCGCATGCGCTGCTGCCATCTTTATGCGGGGCAATGTGCACTCAAGTGCATGCGCAATCTCCATGCAATCGCAGAATGTACAACATCTGCCTCTTTACCTGCTCATTGCCCAAGGAGAAATACTCCTTTCAGGTGATGCAGCATTTCACTTATACTTCCTCCAACTTGGTGAATTATATTCACTGCTCCCTTTGTGGTCTCCTCTACATTGGGGATATTAAACATACACTGGGTGACTGCTTTGTGGAAACATCTTTCACTCCAGCCCCAAGCTTGACCCCAACCTTCCGGTCACTTACCATTTCAACTCAGCGTCTTGCTCTCATGCCCACCCTTGGTCTGCTGCAATGCTTCAGTGATACACAATGCAAACTGAATGAAAAACACCTCATCTTCCAATTGGGCAAGTTACAGTCTTCTGGACTCAACATTGCATTCAACATCTTTAGAATGTGAACTTTCCCTTCCATCTTCACTCTCCTTTTTTGTTTTCTGCTATTCAGTTCCTCTTGGCTTGTCCCAACACAACTGCCCTGCATGGCCACTGTCCCTTGTTGTTCAGTTTTGCTCCCACTGAGTACTGACCTCTGATCTTCCATTAACACATTCCGTATCTAACCTTTGCCACAGTCAACATTCTTCAATCCCTAATGATTCCATTAACACCCTCTTTTTTCTCATGCCCCTGACATCATTGTCAATCTCTCCTTAACTCTGACCGATCACTAGCTTTCCATTCTGCCCCACCCCTCTTCAAGTTTATCATTTATATCTTTTTTATGTTCTGTAGAAGGGTCACATGGACTCAAACATTAACTTTGTTTCTCTCCACAGTTGCTCCCATTCTTGCTGAGTTTATCCAGCATTTTCTGTTTTTATGCATGATCTTTATAGGTGGCAATGAGCCATTCATAAAATGTGCGTTCACTGGGACTTTCAGATCAGCAACAATAGAATTGTAAACCCATGGTCACTCAGTAGTATGGAATTTAAGTATTGCTGATTGAAAGAGATGTGTTTTTGAAGCTTTTCATCTTGCACTCATCCAGACAGATGCAGAAATACCAAACTTCAAAGCAAACAACAATTGCTGCTGCATGAGGAACATGTATTGACTGGTTCGACAGTCAGTTCTGATTGGTTAGGATGTTGCCATGGAGAATGCACCAGGGAACTATCACTCCTGCCTTTGTTTAGTTTCAGAAAAGGCCCATTGCTTGGACATGTTCCTTCTACATGCAGAGGGCAGCTCCCTGTGTTTGACTATATATAGCTTCTCGCAAGTGTAAGTAAAACACTTTATAAGTCCAACTGATAATCTTTACAATTTGGTATGCTTGTGTCTGTCTGGCTGAGTATAAGATACAAAAGGTTTTTAGCAATACTCCAGTGCCTTAAAGGACAAAAATACAGCAGCTAGAGGGAGAGGTGAAGGGGGAGAGTTTCAGAGTTTGGGGATGAGAGACTGAAGGCATGGTCTCAAATGGTGGAGCAATTAAATAGTGAATGTACAAGAGGCCAGAATGAGAGCAGCACAGATATCTCAGCGGGTTGCGGGGCTGGAGGATAATATAGAGATAGGGAGGGATGAAGCCCTGGAGAGATTTGAACACAAGGAGGAGAATTTTAAACTAAAGACATGAGTGGGACAGGAATTTGCAACTTTGGGGATCAAGAGATCAAAGTGTTCCATAGGAACTAGAATTTCCTGTTCTTCCGGTGATGACTTTGTAAACTCTTTTTGCAGAGAATTAGAACGGGAGGATTTGCAGACGAGAAACTCAAACCAAGTATCACGTAAAGAGCCGACAGAGTCACTCGATTAATCAGGATTTGAATATCATCAGTCTTCGAATGTGGAAGGAGAAATGTTTGTCTGTTCTGCCCGTGGGAAAAGGTTTGAAATATCAGTGTGACTGGAAAAGCACCGAGACACACACCCACCCGAGTGAGAGTGTTCCAGTGAACTGACTGTGGAAAGAGCTTGAACCAGTTACACAGCCTGAAGAAACATCACACAGTTCACAGCGAGGAGAAATTGTACATGTGTTCTGTGTGTTAATGAGGCTTCAACTGATCATCCAACCTGGAGGGACACAAGGACACCAACACCATGGAGAAACCGTGGAAATGTGGGGAGTGTGGGAAAGGATTCAATTCTCCATCCCTGCTGGAAATTCATCAGCGCAGTCACACTGGGGAGAGGCCATTCATCTGCTCAGAGTGTGGGAAAGGATTCACTCAGTCATCCCAATTGCTAACACACCAGCGGTTTCACACTGGGGAGAGGCCATTCATCTGCTTGGAGTGTGGAAAGGGATTCACTCAGTTATCTGACCTGCGGAGACACCAGCGAGTTCACACTGGAGAGATACAGTTCACCTGCTCTGAGTGTGGGAAAGGATTCATTCAGTCATCCAATCTGCTGAGACACCAGCAAGTTCACATTGGGGAGAGACCATTCACCTGCCCTGTGTGTGGGAAAGGATTCACTGGGTCCTCTGATTTGCTAAGTCACCAGCGAATTCACACTGAGGAAAAGCTGTTCAGCTGCACTTCCTGTGGAAAGAGATTCAGGTCTTCAGCCCAGCTCAATGTACACCAGCGAGTTCACACTGGGGAGAAGCCATTCATCTGCTCTGAGTGTGGGAATAAATTTGCTCAGTTATCTCACCTGCAGACACACCAGCGAACACACACTGGAGAGAGACCATTCACCTGCTCTGAGTGTGGGAACAAATTCACTTGTTCATCGCACCTGAGGAGACACCAGCATGTTCACACAAGGGAGAGGCCATTCACCTGCTCCGAGTGTGGGAAGGGATTCACTCAGTCTGGCAGCCTGCTGAGGCACCAACGAGTTCACAATTAACTGCAGGGATTGGATTCTGCTGTTAGTGCAGTTCAATACTGACTGTTCATAAGACCATAAGACATAGGAGCAGAATTAGGCCATTCGGCCCATCGAGTCTGCTCCGCCATTCAATCATGGCTGATTTTTTTCTCATCCCCATTCTCCTGCCTTTTCCCCATAACCCCTGATCCCTGATCTATCTCTGTCTTAAAGACACTCAATGACCTGGCCTCCACAGCCTTCTGTGGCAAAGAGTTCCACAGATTCACCATTTCCTGGCTGAAGAAATTCCTCCTCATCTCTGTTTTAAAGGATTGTCCCTTTAGCCTGAGGTTGTGCCCTCTGGTTCTAGTTTTATCGAGTTTGGATTTTGTTTCGTTGATGTTAATAATCCCTGTAACTGGGCTGAAGTTTAAAATTCTAGATCTAGAGCTGATTGCGTTCTCAGAGCTGCAGCTTCCCTTTAAGAACCGCTGCCTCTGATCTTTCCCCATAACTCAGCAACTCTCATCAGAAATTAGTTTACAACAAGATTCTGAACTTTTACTTCAATCCTAAATTGATCTTTGGTACAAACTCTACAATTCAGTGTGTGAGAGGTTCCACTGATTAATATCACCAATTAGAAAGTGCTGATTAATCCTTGCTGACAATTCTTACTGACTTGCACATTACACACAGTGACACCTCCATTATCCACCAGAAAGAAGGGGAATGAGAATTGATGGAGAATCGTGAGTTCCCAAATCTTACCCCTGCAGTGGGTACAGAATTTTGATTTTCAAGTTTGCTGACGACACCACCATAGTGGGTCGGATCTCAAACAATGATGAGACAGAGTACAGGAATGAGGGAGAGAATCTGGTGAACTGGTGCGGCAACAATAATCTCTCCCTCAATGTCAACAAAACGAAGGAGATTGTCATTGACTTCAGGAAGCGTAAAGAAGAACATGTCCCTGTCTACATCAACGGCAATGAAGTAGAAAGGGTCGAGAGCTTCACGTTTTTAGGTGTCCAGATCACCAACAACCTGTCCTGGTACCCCCATGCCGACACTATAGTTAAGAAAGCTCACCAACGCCTCTACTTTCTCAGAAGACTAAGGAAATTTGGCATGTCAACTACGACTCTCACCAACTTTTACAGATGCACCAAAGAAAGCATTCTTTCTGGTTGTATCACAGCTTGGTATGGCTCCTGCTCTGCCCAAGACGCAAGAAACTACAAAAGGTCGTGAATGTAGCCCAATCCATCACGCAAACCAGCCTCCCATCCATTGACTCTGTCTACACTTCCCGCTGCCTCAGCAAAGCAGCATAATTAAGGACCCCATGCACCCCAGACATACTTTCTTCCACCTTCTTTCCTCGGGGAAAAAGATACAAAAGTTTGAGGTCACATACAACTGACTCAAGAACAGCTTCTTCCCTGCTGCCATCAGACTTTTGAAGGCACCTACCTCACATTAAGTTGATCATTCTCTGCACCCTAGCTATGACTGGCTGTGATTATAACACTACATTCTGCACTCTCTCATTTCCTTCTTTATGAACAGTATGCTTGTCTGTATAGCGCACAAGAAACTACTTTTCACTGTATACTAATACATGTGACAATAAATCAAATCAAATCAAAAACGTATTCCCCTCAGCTCGGGAGTGCACACAAGTTCCAATCCAAGTACTCGGCTGTAAAAAAAAATCACAATGTCCGATAACCCTATAAAATCTGAAGAAATTTCTGGATTATTATAGAAGTAGCTCACTGTCTTATGAAGAAAGCTTCCACAGCAGGTTACTGGCTGACAAACACAGGACAGACCTGTTAACTCTGTTTGCAGCACAGGCCTTCGATCTCATGACCCTCATGTAATCTAACTGTCTGCGTGAAGGTTAAAACAGGCTCTCGAGAGCGAAGAGATTTTGAAGTGATCTGTACTGACTTCAGCCCAATACCCACACTCTGGCTCACAACAGTTAACCATTCAGAGGAGACTGCAGCCACCAGCTACAGAGACCAGCACTCTCTCTGTGTCACCCTGTTTGTCCTCTGGGACTGGTAAACCATTCTCACCTGTCAGTTTGTGGGTTTTTCCTGTTTATTTAGCTTCTGCATCACACTTAAACTGTTTTTCCTCAATGAAATACTTTAAGTCACTTCTGAGCTCAACACCCTTTTTGGGTAATCTGTGATTTGTGAAGCTAAATCTTAGAAGTGGTGTTCGGAGTGGGATCAGTTTTCGTTAAATATGAATGGAGAAGTTCCTAAGTGAAGCCAGGACTATACAATGGCACTGCCTCATTACAGGGAATGACTGATAGATAATCTGAGAGAAAACAGGCCGGCCGGGGGTGAGAGATATCCTGTGGATTGGAGAAAAGGGTGACACGGATTACGAGTATATCCTCAATAGGATTTCTAAACCGGTTCAGAAAGGACAAATTGATGAGGTCCAGAATCAGTTAGAAAATATCCACAAGGTGGATGCAAGTGGACAGAGACCTGGAGAATCTTTAAAGTTCGTGCATGAACTTATGTTTGAACCAGATGTATTTACAGCATGTCAATAATTTAGAATTGTGAAAGATGATCTGCAGGTGGGGAGGATGAATCTAAGTCAACAGTTATCACACTTACTGGAAAAGTTTTGACATTTACTCTCGATGGCAGCTTATGGATTTGTGTGGCTGATTCTGATCATTCGAGTAGCTTCAGTCTGTTATCCAGGGAATGTCATTCAGAAACTAGGAAAGCAAGCTTGGAAACAGCTTAAAATGGTGAGGTTAGTCTGAAATCAGTTGAGATGTCAATAAGGATAATCCCTCTCTTGGTGGGGACATCTTTAAGAAATCACCAATAACCTTATATAAATCTTTGGAAATGTATTGACTATTATGGGGGTCTCTCTCTCACTCCTTTTCTTATCAGGAAAGCTTTCTGGGTTGATAAACACAGGACAGTGTGGACCTGTTGTCTCTGCCAAAGACACTTCTGTAGCACAGAACCTGAAACAAGACAAACTTGATCGGCTTGGGGGGTTGTCATGACTCACATGGAAACCAACTGTCTGAGTAACGATTAAGCCGGATGTCCGAGCAAGCAATGAGTCACAAAATGACTTCATGAATATCCGATGGGAATAGGAGGGATTACCTTGATTATCTGTGCTTGACTAATGGACAATTGAATAAGTGATTGATGTAAGACCCCAAAAATAAGGTTTATGAATGGGCCTTTGAGAGGGTAAATCACATCAGACAGCAAAGAACTTCTCAAAGTGATCCATCCATCCACACTTGTCCCTCTTCACTGGACATGTGAGAAATAGGTTTATAGATGTGGCCTAATGTACAATGAATGATGACACTTTAAAATGGAAATTCCACACAAGTTGCTGAAATCGAGTGTCTGTTGCCATGGCTACTGAGTAGGTTTGTGAATGTGCCAAAGACTCACAAGCAGAGCGATCAGTCTAAATCACTTCTGAAAGTTACTGTTGGATCTCCACCAGTCATTCAGACAATGTGTTCCAGATCGTCATAATTCACTGAGTAAAATTATCTCTACTCCATCCTGGATATTTTGCTAATTATTTTAAATCCGGGATCTGTGGTTACCAACCATCCCCACAATGGAAACAATTTCTCCCGATGTAGATGGGAAATGTTTTTTAAAAATCCACACCTCTATTAAATCATTCCTTAACCTTCTCAGCTTGAATAAGAACAATCCCAGCTGCTGCAGTCTCTCCACAGAACTAAAACCTCTCATCCCTGATACTATTCTGGGAAATTTTCCCTGCACCCTCTCCAAGACCTTGACATCTTTCCCAAACTGCGGTGCTCAGCATTGAACACAATATTTCAGCTGGGGATTAATCAGTGATTTATAAAGATTTACTATAATTGTCTTGCTTTTGTACTCCATGTCTCCATTAATAAACGGAGGACCTATTAGTTTTATATTTAAACAGATTGATCAACTTGTCCTGTCACAGTAAAGCATTTGTGTACATCCACTCCCAGGTCACTGCATTCCTGCACTCTGTTTAAAATTGTCCCACTTAGTTTATTCTGCTTCTCCTCATTCTTCCTTCCAAAATCTATCATTGATTGTGAATCACTTTGGGATGTTCTAAGGGTGTGAATGTTTCTGAATGAACACAAGAACTTTCTTTCTCTTTTACAGCTGATTTTGATTTTGTAGATTTTGCTCCAAAGGTTAAATAGGGATTGATATTCAAAGTTAATTACGTGACTGATCAGGAACAACTTTAGCTGGGAGTGAGTGAATTGAAATTTAAGTTAGTTTATTTGGTTGGCCAAAAAGATTTGAATCAGTGAATTGAGAGGAAAGATCCCAGACAGCGGTTCTTCAAGGTCCACTGCAGGCCTGACAGCTCGATCAGCTCAGGAGAGCTCAACAACTCCACATACTGTCCACAGGGGAGTTCCCCTGCTGCAGTGGGAACCAACATTCCTGTCTTAACTAACACTACCATGGGTTAATCGGTCTGACTGCTGTTTGTGGAATCTTACTGTGTACAAACTGACTTGAGAAACAGTAACAACGTGTATAAGGTGTTGGTGAGGCCACACCTGGAGTACTATGTACAGTTTTGGTCTCCTTATTTGAGAAAGGATATCCTGACACTGGAGGGGGTGCAGAGGAAATTCATGAGGTTGATTCTGGAATTGAGGGGGTTGGCTTATGGGGAAAGACTTTGTGAACTGGGACTATACTCATTGGAATTCAGAAGAATGAGGGGAGATCTTATAGAAACATATCAAAGATTATGAAGGGAATGGATAAGATAGAAATAAGGAGGTTGTTTCCATTGGCAGGTGAAACTAGAACTAGGGGTCATGGCCTCAAAATAAGGCAGAGCAGATTTAGGACTGAGTTGAGGAGGAACTTGTGAATCAGTGGAATTCCCTGCCCACTGAAGCAGTTGAGGCTACCTCATTGAATGTTTTTAAGGCCAGATAGATAAGTTTGAACAGTAAATGAATTAAGGGTTATGGACAGTGGGCGGGTAAGTGGAGCTGAGTCCACAAAAAGATCAATGATCTTATTAAATGGCAGAGCAGGCTCAAGGGACCAGATGACCTACACCTGCTCTTAGTTCTTATGTCTTTATAGAACGTGTTTAATGTAACAAAACATTCCACTATGCTTCAGAGGAGTTTGAGAAAGAAAAAACTGACACGGAGTCACATGGGACAATATTCGGATAAATGGACAAAACCTTCATTGGAGAGGCAGATTTTAACAATCACCCTTAACCAGGAGAGAGTGTTGGAGAGGACAGAGAGCTTGAGGGAGCCTTTGAAAAGGAACTAACTTGTGTTTGTGATGTTAAAAGATTCAGACATTGGTATTTAACACAAAGCTGATTTATTTGACTTTTATCGAGAATATTAACATCTATAAGTGGGCTGGAGTTTATTATCAGCAGAAATAGACCCTGATCAGCAATGTTCATTCCTGACTTGATTAACCACAAAATCTAATCATTGTAGTTACTCATGAATTCGCTGGTGGGTCAGCAGGTCAGATGACTGAGTGAATCCCTTCCCACACTCGGAGCAGATGAACCGCCTCTCGCCAGAGTGAATTCGCTGGTGTCTCAGCAAGTGCGATGAGGTAGTGAATCCCTTTCCACACTTGGAGCATGTGAACGGTCTCTCCCCAGTGTGAACAAGCTGATGTGTCAGGAGGTCAGATGATCGAGTGAATCCCTTCCCACATTGGGAACAGGTAAACGGTTTCTCTTCAGTGTGGCCTCGCTGGTGTGTCAGCAGGTTGCATAACTGAGTGAATCCCTTCCCACAGTCAGAGCAGGTGAACGGCCTCTCCCCAGTGCGAACTCTCTGGTGTACAGTGAGATGAGATGAATGTCTGAACCCAGTCCCACAATGAGAGCACCTGAATGGTTTCTCATCAGTGTGAACACGTTGATGGGACAACAGTTCCCTGGAACTTTTAAAACATTTCCCGCAGTCTGAACATTTAAAAGGTTTCTGGTCAGTGTGAACTTGCTGGTGAGCCAG
Source organism: Mustelus asterias (assembly GCF_964213995.1). Classification (NCBI taxonomy): domain Eukaryota; kingdom Metazoa; phylum Chordata; class Chondrichthyes; order Carcharhiniformes; family Triakidae; genus Mustelus; species Mustelus asterias. The sequence continues at coordinate 42,696 of NW_027591713.1, forward strand.
CAGATGAGACAAATGAGGGAATTTCTTTCCACATCTGGAGCAGGTAAATGGTTTCTCCCCTGAGTGAACTCGCTGGTGTGTCCGTAAGTTGGATGACTGAGTGAATCCCTTCCCACACTCAGAACAGGTGAATGGTCTCTCCCCAGTGTGAACTCGCTGGTGTATAATTAGCTGGGATAAGTGACTGAATCCTTTCCCACACTCAGAGCAGCTGATTGGTCTTTCCCCAGTGTGAGCACACTGGTGAGTTTCCAGCTCAGCTGAGGAGCTGAATACTTCTGCACATTCCTCACATTTGTGCTTTGACAGATCAGATGATTGGTTGAAGCCTCGTCCACACACAGAACACGTGTATGGTTTCTCCCCACTGTGACGAATGCTTTCTCCTTCCATGTTCAAAATCCAATAACATTCAGGCTACGATATTAAGGGTGACTCCGTCAGATCCTGATGTGATGTTTTGTTTGAGACCAGACTGCAAATCCTCCCCTTCTAAAACCCTGTGAAATTGATTTAAAACAGAAAAAAGGGAGTGAGAGAGAACTCACAACAACACAAAGGCAGGTTGTCAAATTGAGCTGAATGAATCTGGTAATTTCTGGGGCCAGCAGGAGGAAAAAGTCACCATGAAGCTGCTGGATTGTCATAAAAACCCAGTTGCTTCTCCATGTGGACATGGAGAGAATGTGCAAATTCCACATAAAGTCAAATAGAAATATTCAGAATGTCACAAAGACGAGTGAACTGTCCAATTAATCCCATTCACTCTGCCAATTTACCTTCTGCAAGTATTTATCCCATTCCCTTTGAAAGTTACTATCAAACCTGCTTCTAGCACCTGTCAGTTTGTGCATTCCAGATCACATCAAATTATTGTGTAAAACAATCTCCTTATCATGCCCTAAAGTTAGGCTGTCAATTATGTTAAATCTCTGTGTCCTCTGCTTACAGACCCTCCTGCTCCTGGGAAATAGATTCTCTCCATTGACAGACCCTCCTGTTCCTGGGAAACAGTTCCTCTCCATTGACACTATCATAAATCATTTGTCATTTTAAACATCTCTATTAAATCTCCCCATCATATTCCCTGATCTAAAAACCCGCGTTTTTCCTGTCCTGAAGAATCATATGGACTCAAAATGTTAACTGTTTCTCTCTGAACAGATGCTGCAGGACCTGCCGAGGTTTTCTGTTTTTCTCCCTGATTTTCCTTCCATAATCAATCAGAAACCCTTCATGATTTTGAACATCTTGATTAAATAGGAACACACAAAGCCTGAGAAAGATACAGAGGAGAGACAGAAAGACTGAGAGAAAAATTGAGAGAGATTTTAAAAAGCAGAAAGTTGAGGTTGTCAAAGATAAAAGCTGAGAAACAGAGGAAACAAGCAACACAGAATGATATAAAATATAAAGGAGCAGGCTATCAGTTCCCGGCTATGGGGATCAGAGCGAACTCTGACTGATCCACAAACACAGCCGGTTATATCTGGGAATGGAAACTCTGAACAGAAATAATAGGCTCATTTGTAAATGTCACCACAATGTGACCTGTGAGATTCTGCCCTGACTCTGTGGACAGATATCGGCCGCATTGACAGATGTTCTCACGAGATTCTGGTCCCTGGATTTATTTTCTGCTCAGAAGTGAGATGTGAGGTTTGGAACCGGCAGCAGAGAAACAGGAAGTTGTGATACCTGAGAGTGAAACAGCCAGAGTCAGTTTGATGTTATCACCGTGAACGGTCTTCCTGTCTGTGAGGGTGAACTCACCCTGACAGCATCAAGAACAACCACATAGATTGCTACTGGTCTCAGCATTACATTCACCTCCATTCCCATGTTAAACAATAAATATGCATTCTCTCTACTTTCTGACAGCCAATCTTCTATCAGAAGCAGTGCAGGGGGTAATATGTTACCCCCTGCACTACTAGCTTTTGTTTTCCATGATAACCTTTGCTGTGGCACCTTATCACATGTTTTCTGGAATTCAATTCAGCAGATCCACAGGTTCCCTTCTATCCACACGTTACTTCTTCAAAGAACTACAATTGGTTAAACACAATTTCCCTTTCATTAAACTATGCTAACTCTTCCTGATTACCTTGAGTTTTTCAAAGTGGCCAGCTATAATCTCTTTAATGATTGATTCTAACATCTTCCCCACAACAGATGTCTATCGAACTGGCCTAAATTTCCTGTCTTATGCCACCATCGTTCTTGAATTAGAGGGCTTATATTTGCTACTTTCCAGTCTGATGGAACCTCTCCAGAATCTAGGGAACTTTGGAAAATTAACACCAACAAATCTACTGTCACTATCTCATTAACCACCTTCTTAAGATGCTAGAATGAATTCCATCATGACCCAGAGACTTGTCAGTTGCAGCTCCATCAGTTTGCTCAGTACAGCTTCCCACGTCATTGTAATTTCTCCTAGTTCCTCTCTCCCTTCCACCTCCCGATTTACAGCTAGGACTGGCTGGTTTTGTATTTTCTATAGTGAAGATAGAAGCAAAGATTTGTTTATTTCATTGGCCATTTATTATCTATTATTACTCCCCATTCTCAAGAGAGCCAACACTCACCTTATTCCTCTTTTCCTTTTTAATGCCTATAGAAACTCTTGCTATTCATTTTTACATTCACAGCTAACTTCCTCTCATACTCTAATGTTTTTCTTCCAATTAACCTTTTAGTCATTCTCTGCTTTTCTTTATATTCCAGCCAATCATCTGACCTGCCGCTCACCTCTGTGTAGCTATACACTTTTCCCTTAAGTTTGATGCTTTGAGGAAGAAGGAGACAGGGAGATGGAGAGCCCTTCAAAAGGAACTATTTAAAAATAATAACAATTCGTGGGGTGCGGGCATTGCTGGCAAGACCAGCATTTGTTGCCCAACTTTTGAGATTCCCATCGGAGCTGTAAACATTTAGATTAAATCCCACCATCAAAAAATTATTTCCCAGCTGAATGTGAAAATTGACTCACTCAGTCATCCCATTTACTGATACAACAGCACAATTACACCAGAGCAAGACCACTCAAACACTTAACATTTGCAAAGGGATTTCCTCAGTAGTTAACTTTAAAAGCTCAAAGCATTTTAAATACTCCTCTTATTGGCGAGGGATAGATTAACTGTTCTGTCTATGAGGGCACAAATCACTTGTTCACCCCAACGAGTTCACATTTAAATGCAGGTGATTGTAATGTTATCAATCACACCCAGGACAGAAGTGTGCTGGAATACCTATGCTGCTTAGTTGCTGTATGAAGTGATGTAACACATTTGAACCTTGGCCTAATGGTACCAATCATAATCAGATCGCAAATCATATTTTCTATTGAACGACATGCGTTTGAATGGCGAGGTGGTTACCCAACATTCTCTGCGGGTGAGACTGTGCCCTATCCAACAGTACTGCAATTGTTACGCAAGCGGGGTACCTGGCACTGACTGGAACATGCGCAGTGTCTGACTCTGACCAGAGCATGCGCATTCCGGGCTGCGACTGGAGCTGCGAGGAGCCGGAAAGAAACAATGGAGTGAGGTTCAGTAATGGAGCCGCTGGGTGACCGGGGAGGGATAGAAGCAGCGGAGTGGGCTGGGAGGCTTCATAAATACCTGTGGATGCCTCAATCCAGATAACATGTTCCCGGTATCGTTTCAAGCGGTACAGAACATGGTCGGAGCTGAGCGGCTCCAGGCCCGGGTTACCGGCCGCCATCTTTATAGGAACAATGTGCAGCAGGGCGCATGCGCTGTGAGCCTGGACCGGTTACCAACTCTCCCGGATTGGACTGGAGTCTCCAGGAATTTTCTATTTGTCCAGGGAATGTGGGAATTGCTGGCTGGACCAGTATTTATTGTCCATCCCTAATTGTCCTTGAATTGAGTGGTTTGCTAGGCCATCTCAGAGGGCATTTTAAGAGGCAACCACATTGCTGTGGAGATATATTTAGACTCGAACGGGTAAGGATGGCAGATATTTTTCCTAATTCATTCACACTGTGGGTGTCCCTGGCTGGGCCAGCATTCATCACCCATTTCTATTTGTCCTTGAACTAAGTTTCAGAGGACATTTTAAGAGGCAACCACATTGCTGTGGAGATATATTTAGACTCGAACGGGTAAGGATGGCAGATATTTTTCCTAATTCATTCACACTGTGGGTGTCCCTGGCTGGGCCAGCATTCATCACCCATTTCTATTTGTCCTTGAACTAAGTTTCAGAGGACATTTTAAGAGTCAACCACATTGCAGTGGATCTCGAGTCACATATAGACTAGACCAGGTAAGGAGAGCAGATTTCCTTCCCTCAAAGACATTAGTGAACTAGATGGGATTTTACAACAACGAACAATGATTTCATGGTCATCAGTAGGCTTTTAGTTCCAGATTTTAATTATATTCAAAATTCACCATACCATAGGATCATAGAATCCCCGCAGTGCAGAAGGAAGCCATTTGGCCCATCACCCAGCCCTATCCGTGTAACCCTGTACATTTAGCATAGCTAGTCCACCTAACCTACACATCTTTGAACTGTGGGATTCAAACCTGCATCTCTGGAAAATTGTCTGGACATTAAAAAATATACTTTTTTGTAATTTCGTTTGAATATTTCTCTTCACTGGGTATTAAAATATTGACAATAGATAAAAGTTGTTTGGTTGACCATCAATCGTCCTGTAACGTGATGAGTCTTTTTGCTTTCCAATTGGCCTAGGAAGGCAGTGTGGAATGAGGTTGGACGATGGGGGCAACATAAAAGATGTGATAAAACCTCCAGGAATACATTTAATCACAGTTGGCGATTATGGAGTAGAGAATGTTGTGAATTTCTATCCTGGACAGACAGTGATGGTTTCTGTAAATTTACAGGGTGCTGGAAGTGGAGAATTGACAGACGCGAAACACAAATCAAACATCACATCGTGATCTGATGGAGTCACTCGAAAAAATCAGGACCTGGATATCAGCAGCTTCTGAATGTGGAAGGTAACAGGTTTGTCGATTCTGTCTGAGAGAGAAGATTTCAGGTCTCAGTGTGACTGGAAAAGCCCTGAGATTCACAAATCCTGGAGAACTGTGCTTGGTTCTGAGCAACATACCTTAGGAAGGACAGAATGGCTTTGGAGGGAGTGTAGCACAGATTTGCCTGAGTGATATTTGAACTCCCCAGGTTAAATCACAAGGTGAGATTACAGGAAGTCATTATAGCACAGAGGAGGCCATTTGGCCCATTGAGTCCATGTCATCTGTCTAGAGCAATCCAGTCCCATTCCCCTGCTCTATCCTCATATCTTTGCAGATTTCTTTTCCTCCAATGTCTATCCAATTTCCTTTTGAAATTATTCATCATGTCCATTTCCACCCCAATCATGGGCAGCAAGTTTTGGGTCATTAGCCCTCACTGTCTAAAAACACTCTTCCTCACATCTCCTGTACTAAAGAACAAAACAAAGAACAAAGAAAATTATAGTGCAGGAACAGGCCCTTTGGCCCTCCAAGCCTGCATCACCTTGCTGCCTGACTGAACTAAAACCCCCTACCCTTCCAGGGACCATATCCCTCTATTCCCATCCTATTCATGTATTTGTCAAGACACCCCTTAAAAGTCACTATCAGATCTGCTTCCACTACCTCACCCGGCAGTGAGTTCCAAGCACCCACCACCCTCTGTGTAAAAAAACTTGCCTCGTACATTTCCTTTAAAACTTGCCCCTCGCACCTAAACCTGTGACCCCTAATAATTGACTCTTCCACCCTGGGAAAAAGCTTCTGATTATCCACTCTATCCATGCCCCTCATAATCTTGTAGACTTGTATCAAGTCATCCCTCAACCTCCATCGTTCCAGTGAGAATAAACCAAGTTTCTCCAACCTCTCCTCATAGCTAATGCCCTCCATACCAGGCAACATCCTGATAAATCTTTTCTGTACCTTCTCCAAAGCCTCCACATCCTTCTGGTAGTGTGGCGACCAGAATTGAACACTATATTCCATGTGTGGCCTAACCAAGGTTCTATAAAGCTGCAACATTACTTGCCAATTTTTAATCTCAATGCCCTGGCCGATGAAGACAAGCACGCTATTTGCCTTCTTGACTACCTTCTCCACCTGCATTGCCACTTTCAGTAACCTGTGTGCCTGTACACCCAGATCCCTCTGCCTATCAATACCCTTAAGGGTTCTGCCATTTACTGTAAAGGAGCATTTGAGTTGATGTAACATTGAGATTCGCAAAATGTTGAGCAATCATGTAGACTTTGCTCATGTTTAATGAGAAAGATCCAACAGTGTTTCGGCCCGATTTCGAACCGGGCACATTTCGTGTGTGAAGCGAACGTGATAACACGACAGAAACAACTGTTTACATACAAATTAGGAGCAGCAGTCGGCCACTCGGCCCCGCTCTCCCATTCAGTAAGATTGTGGCTGATCTCATTTTAATCTCAACTTCACGTTCCTGCCTACTCCCGATAACCTTCCACCTCCTTGCTTATCAAGAATCTATCCAGCTCTGCTGTAAGATATTCAAGGACTCTGCCTCAACCACCTTTGCAGGAAGAATATTCCAAAGTCTCACAATCCTTTGAGAAAAAAAATCCTCATCTCTAATTTAGACGGGTGACCCCTTACTTTGTGGTGCCGAGTTTAAAATTCTCCCACAAGAGGAAATGTCCTTTCCACATCCACCCTGTCAAGTCCCCTCAGGATCTTATATGGTTCAATCAAGGTTTTACCCAAAACCTTAAATCTGTCCCCCTGGTCCTTGTACGATCAGCAAATGGAAACAGATTTTCTTTATCCACCTGATCGAAACCTGTCAGAATCTTGTGTACCTGAATCAAATCTCCCCTCAACTTCCTTTACTGGAACCATTCCGGTAAATCTCTGCACCTTCTCAAGGATCTTTATATCCTTCCTGAAGAGCGGGGACCAGAGCTTTATAAATATTCAGAATAACTTCCCTGTTTATATATCAATATCACACTTTATGAAGCTCGGGGTCAAATTTGCTTTGCTAATTACTCTCTTAATATGTCTTGTAGAAATACAAAATCCCTCTCCTTCACCTCTTTCTCTCTCCTCCCAGAGAGGCCAGTTGGGTTTTTGTGACAATCCGGCAGTTTTCATGGTCAATGTTTCTCAGCGCCGACCCCACAAATTCCCAGATTCATTCAGATCAATTTGACAAGCTGCCTGTGTGTTTCTGTGGGCTCTCTCTCTCTCACTCCGTGTCTCCTGTTTTAAATCAGTTTTACAGGGTGTTAGAAGGGGAGAGTTTGACAAGCTGCCTGTGTGTTTCTGTGGGCTCTCTCTCTCTCACTCCGTGTCTCCTGTTTTAAATCAGTTTTACAGGGTGTTAGAAGGGGAGAGTTTGACAAGCTGCCTGTGTGTTTCTGTGGGCTCTCTCTCTCTCACTCCGTGTCTCCTGTTTTAAATCAGTTTTACAGGGTGTTAGAAGGGGAGAGTTTGACAAGCTGCCTGTGTGTTTCTGTGGGCTCTCTCTCTCTCACTCCGTGTCTCCTGTTTTAAATCAGTTTTACAGGGTGTTAGAAGGGGAGAGTTTGACAAGCTGCCTGTGTGTTTCTGTGGGCTCTCTCTCTCTCACTCCGTGTCTCCTGTTTTAAATCAGTTTTACAGGGTGTTAGAAGGGGAGAGTTTGACAAGCTGCCTGTGTGTTTCTGTGGGCTCTCTCTCACTCCGTGTCTCCTGTTTTAAATCAGTTTTACAGGGTATCAGAAGTGGAGAGTTTGCCGCTGGGAAGCTCACGGAGTGGCTCAATTTATCGTAACTTTGATATCATCAGATTTGGAACATGGAAGGAAAAAGCACATTTCACAGTGGGAAGAATCCGTACACGTGTTGTGTGTGTGGACACGGCTTCAGACAATCATCTGACCTCTGGAGACACAATTGCAGTCACACTGAGGAGAAACTGTGGAAATGTGGTGACTGTGGGAAGGGATTCATTTCCCCATCCAAGCTGGAAATGCATTGGCGCAGTCACACTGGGGAGAGGCCATTTACCTGCCCCACATGTGGGAAGGGATTCACTCAGTCATCCTCTCTGTTCACACACCAGCGAGTTCACTCCAGCGAGAGACCATTCACCTGCTCCGAGTGTGGGAAGGGATTCACTATTTCAGCCCACCTGCTGAGTCACCAGCGAGTTCACACTGAGGAGAGACCTTTCAAATGTCCAGACTGTGGAAAGTGCTATAAAAGTTCTGGGGAGCTGATGCGCCATCAACGTGTTCACACTGATGAGAGACCGTTCCGGTGCTCTCACTGTGGGACTGGGTTCAGACGATCGTCTGACCTCACTGTTCACCAGCGGGTTCACTCTGGGGAGAGACCGTTCACCTGCTCTGAGTGTGGGAAGGGATTCATTCAGTCATCTGACCTGCTGAAACACCAGCGAGTTCACACTGGGGAGAGGCCATTTATCTGCTCTGAATGTGGGAAGGGATTCACTACCTCATCGATCCTGCTGACACACCAGCGAGTTCACACAGACAAGAAACCTTTTAAATGTCCAAACTGTGAGAAATGCTACAAAACCTCTGAGAAACTGATGTCCCATCAACGTGTTCACACTGACGAGAGACCTTTCAGATGCTCTCACTGTGGGACTGCGTTCAGACAAATCAACTCAACTAACTGCACACCAGCGAGTTCACACTGACCAGAGACCTTTTAAATGCCCAGACTGTGAGAAGTGCTATAAACGTTCTGGGGAACTGACGCGACATCAACGTGTTCACACTGATTCAGGTGCTCTCACTGTGGGACTGGTGCGATCTTGTGCGATCTTCTCAACTCTCTGTACACCAACGAATTCACACTGGGGAGAGACCATTCACCTGCTCTGAGTGTGGGAATGAATGTACGACTTCATCCCACCTGCTGAGACTCCAGTGAGTTCACAAGTAACGACAGTGATTGGATGTTGCTGTTACTCACATTCAGGATTGAACCATCTTCATTAGGGTCCGTTTACACTGGTAATAAACCCCAACCACTTTAGGGGCTAATATTCTCACTAAAAGTCAAATAAATCAGCTTTGCGTCAAACTCACACACTGTGTTGACTCTTTTTAATATCTCAAACATAATAACAGATAACACATACATGGCCACTCTCCTCACTGTGAATCCTTCAATCTTTTCCAGGCTGTGTAACTGGTCAAAGCTCTTTCCACAGTCAGTTCACTGGAATACTCTCACTCGAGTGTATGTGTCTCAGTGATTTTCCAGTCACGCTGATGTTTAAACAGTTTGAAGGAACAGACAAACATTTCCCATTCTAGTTTCAAATGCCGATGGTATTCAGATCCTGAATAATTGGGTGACTCTGTCAGATCCTAACGTCATGTTTGTTGAGATTTGTGTCTGTAAATTCTCCCCTTCTAATAACCTGTGAAAGAAATTCACAAAAATCATTGCTGTCAGTACAGGATAAAAACTCAGAACAGACAATTCTAGTTTCTGTGGAACATTTTTTCCTCTCATTCTTGAAAATTTGTAAATCTCCATCCCAAACACTCTCCCTCCATTCTCACTTTGCTGGACCTGAAATAGACATTGTCCTGAGGGTGCTGATTCATCCTAATCGACAGATCCGTGCTGACTGTTTCATGTACAGGACACATATTCCTGAAATCTTCACACAGGCTTGTGTCTAAGCATATCAAAAATTTGCATATTTAGTGAAGTAAAAATGTATGCAATATTCAGAACTCTATTACATGATTAGAGATACAGATGGGTGCGGAAGAACTTGACTTAGGGAGCAAGCAATCATGTTCTGGAACTCACTGACGATGAGAGTGGTGGAAGTGGAGACGACCAGTGATTTCAAAATAAAATTGGTCGGGCACTTGAAGGAATTAAACATACTGGGGAACAGGGATATCGAGGAAAAATGGCACTGAGTGGATTCCCCGACAGAGACTTGGCACGGACTCAAGTTGCTGAATTGATTTATCTTGTGCTCTGATGACTCTTTGACTGGAAAATATACAGTGTAGTTACAACATCAACTGTAATACAAATCCATAAATAACATACCTATTATGCACCATATAGTAAGAAGTATCACAACACCAGGTTAAAGTCCAACAGGTTTATTTGGAATCACAAGCTTTCAGAGTGCTGCCCCTTCATCAGGTGAGAAGGAGCAGCGCTCTGAAAGCTCGTGATTCCAAATAAACCCGTTGGATTTTAACCAGGTGTAGTGAGCCTTCTTACTGTGCCCACCCCAATCCAACACCGGCATCTCCACATCATATGCACCATATAACAACACCAGACATATTAATGTTGTTATGATCCTCATGGTCACCTTATAATAAGCAAATTCCCACAAATCACAATGGAATAAACTGAAAGACAATGTTTCATTTTTTTAAAAATTTACTTTAAAAATTAATCTAAAATTAACATCACTGATCATGCATTAAGAAACAGTATTTGAATAGACAAGATAAATTACACTTTAAAAAGCTCAGACAATAAAAACAGGTTCCACAAAATCACAAACCCCCTCAGTATATTTAGCTCTAATTCCAGTTCCAGAGAATTTCTCTGTCTCTGTATTTCCCAGGGGGAGAAAGAAAGTGTTTTCCTCACAGATGTTGTCCAGAGGATGAAGTTTGAGTCTGTGTGTGAAGTTTGAGTCTGTGTGTGAAGTTTGAGTCTGTGGTGAAGTTTGAGTCTGTGTGTGAAGTTTGAGTCTGTGGTGAAGTTTGAGTCTGTGGTGAAGTTTGAGTCTGTGTGTGAAGTTTGAGTCTGTGTGTGAAGTTTGAGTCTGTGTGTGAAGTTTGAGTCTGTGTGTGAAGTTTGAGTCTGTGGTGAAGCTACAAACAGAAGCTGTTCTGTTTCAAATCAAACTGCGGGACTTGGAAGAAAATGATGGGAAGAGATTTTGCAAAGTCCCCTCCCCCACTCCATCAGCTGGCAGCCCAGCGCGCAGGCGCAGAGAGCTCTGCTGAGCCGAGCGGTCCGGAGCAGGCGCAGAGAGCGCTGCTGAGCCGAGCTGTCCGGAGCAGGCGCAGAGAGCGCTGCTGAGCCGAGCTGTCCGGGGCAGGCGCAGAGAGCGCTGCTGAGCCGAGCTGTCCGGAGCAGGCGCAGAGAGCGCTGCTGAGCCGAGCTGTCCGGAGCAGGCGCAGAGAGCGCTGCTGAGCCGAGCTGTCCGGAGCAGGCGCAGTGCGGCTGCCGCCAGCGGTCGCTCTCGATCTCTTTTTGGAGCCGCAGGAGAGAGAGGGGGGAGGGGGAGATCACCGAGCGGCTTCTCGCTCTGGCCGGAGCCGCCAGCCGGTTGCCTGGAAACCTTGGCTGGAGGAGGTGCAGGGGGAGGGGGAACAATGGGGGGGGGGGAGGGGGGGCTCCCGGGTCGGCGAGCCGGGCCTGCGCCATGGAACCCCGACACGTCACTGCGGAGCCGAGTAATTCCTATTGGCTGATTCAGGCAGCGCTCCATTGTGACGTCTCAATGCGGAAGCTGGCCACCGAGCTTCAGATTAAACCTTCCACTTCGATTTGAAAAGACTTCGGCCATCAGTGAGTGGAAAAGCACCAACACACTGCCACACCCGAGTGAGAGTGTTCCAGTGCACTGACTAAAGAGCTTTAACCAGTTACACAGCCTGAATAAATATCACACCATTCACAGCAGGGAGAGACTGTACCCGTGTTCTGTGTGTGGACAAGGCTTCAACTGATTGGCCACCCAAGGGAGAGGCAAGGACACCTGCACCATGGAGAAACCATGGAAATGTGCAGACTGTGGAAAGAGATACAGATACCCCTCTCTGCTCGATGCTCATCGGCGCAGCCACACTGGGGAGAGGCCATTCATCTGCTCTCAGTGTGGGGAGGGATTCGCTCTGTTGCCCAGCCTGCTGACACACAAGCGAGTTCACACCGGAGAGAGACCGTTCACCTGCTCTCAGTGTGGAAAGGGATTCACTGTGTTATCCACTTTGCAGAGACACCAGCGAATTCACACTGGGGAGAGGCTGTTTATCTGCTCTCGGTGTAGGAAGGGATTCAACCAGTTATCCAATCTATGGACACACATGCGAATTCACACTGGGGAGAGGCCATTCATCTGCTCTCGTTGTGGGAAGAGATTCACTCGGTCATCCGACCTGCGGACACATCAGCACGTTCACACCGGGGAGAGGCCATTCACCTGCTCTCAGTGTGGGAAGGGATTCACTCGGTCATCCGACCTGCGGACACACCAGCGAGTTCACACTGGGGAGAGGCCATTCACCTGCTCTCAGTGTGGGAAGAGATTCACTCGGTCATCCGAGCTGCGGACACACCAGCGAGTTCACACTGGGGAGAGGCCATTTACCTGCTCTCAGTGTGGGAAGGGTTTCAGTCACTTATCCACCCAGCAGAAACACCAGCACATTCACACTGGAGAGAGGCCGTTCACCTGCTCACAGTGTGGGAAGAGATTCACTCAGTCATCCCACCTGCGGAGACACCAGCGAGTTCACACTGGGGAGAGGCCATTTACCTGCTCTCAGTGTGGGAAGGGTTTCAGTCAGTTATCCAACCTGCAGAGACACCAGCGAATTCACATGGAGAGAGACCATTCACCTGCTCTCAGTGTGGGACGGAATTCACTCAGTTATCCCACCTGTTGAGACATCAGTGAAGTTACACTGGGGAGAAACTGTCCACCTGCTCAGTGTATAAAAAGTGTTCGGAATTTCATCACAGCTGCTGAGGCACCAACAAGTTCACAGGGGTTGGATTCTGCTGTTATTGTTTCTGCTCTCAATTACATCCAGGACTGCATTTTGTTCATTCTCACAGTTGGTCAATGGGGAGGGTCGGAGGGTTTCTTTCTGCTGGACTGGCCGGTCTCACAACTTTACCTCCAGTGAGCTGATGTTCTTTGAGTCTTGTTGCGAATACCTTGTTTTAAATTTCAGAGTGACCGGGTGTGAGGAAATTGAGAGATATTTAGTCAGCATTTCTGTTTGAAACTCCCCCAGATGCCCATCTCATTTCCTTTGTAATTGTTTATTGTCTCCACTTCCTCCTCCCTCGTAGGCAGCGAGTTCCAGGTCATTACCATTCGCTGCATCAAAATATTCTTCCTCACATCCCTCCCTACATCTCTGACCTGAAACTTTTAATCTGTGTCCCCCTCGTACTTGTCCCATCAGCTAATGGTATCAGCTTTTCTTTGTCCACCTTATCTAAACCTGTCAGAATCTTGTCCACCTCTATCAAATCTCACCTCAACCTCCTTTGCTCCAAGGGAAAAAACCCCAGCCTGACATTGACAATAAAGAACAAACTAACAGAATATGTTAGTACCTGAAACCAAATGGGAATGTTTAATTCCTGTTTTAAAAATATTGTGAATATATTGTCCTGGACAATAAAGGAATTGGAATAACTCACCTTGGGAGTGGTAGAATGGAATATGTCAATCTGGTATCCATCTACAGTCCAGTGAAAGTTTGGAATGTGTAGCTGGAAATCCCTCCCTAACAGCACTGTGGGTGTACCTACACCTCAGGCATTATAACAGTTCAGGAAGGCAGTGTTGGGGTTGACCATGGCCGAGGCAGCTACAGACAGCCACATATTCTGTTATAATTGAAGGACTGCAGATTGAATGTGAGGCATTATGGGACTGGACTATCTTGACCACATTCCTGTGACTGCTCAGTTTCTGCAATCATGAACCATTAAAGCTGCTTAGCAGGGCCCCGACAGAGGACCTGGTGAGAATATTTACTCAGAATGAGTTAGAATTAAACTTATTCCAGGACCGGCTGATGTTCAGCGGCTGAGATACCCGAATCTGTGAAGAGGAGGTCTGACCAATCAACAAACAGTGGCAGATAGTTGGTTAAGAAGTTAAAAAGCGTTCTCAGGCATTGTTTAATTTATTTTACCCCAAATTTGTGATAAGAACTGTGAGGGACATGTGACCCGTTAGTCGGTGAAGTAACGGTATACTCCAAATAGCACTGGACTGAAAAGCAGACCTCTGAGAGTAGATTCTAATGGTTATAATCCGACCCAAGCATGGCCAGTGAAAAAGTCAGAGCTCGAGTGAGGACTGGACAGATCTCTTACCTGCTATTTGGAAACGAAGAACAAGAAACTTATCGATAAAATTATTAGAATAGAGCCAACATTTTGAGTCTGGAAGACATTTCATAACAGCTCTTATGAAGGGTCATCCATACCTGAAACATTGGCTCCATTCTATCTCCACAGATGCTGCCAGACCTGCTGAGCTTTTCCAGTATTTTCTGTTGTTGTTTCAGATTCCAGCATCCGCAGTATTTAACTTTTATGATAAAATTATTAGTTCTGATTGGAAACCCCACGACCCTCCCGCAAAACAGAGGGAGTGGTGGCAAAGGGAGAAAAAGGATAAGGATGATAAAGTCTGGGTTCTGATTTTCTGAGCCCATGTAGAATAAACAAAATGAGTGAAGCAGTTTATAAAGAACTGAAGTTACCCATCCCTAACAAAAACTGATCAAATAAAAATAATTAGGTTGTGGAATATAACAAAAAAATTAAGAGATGAAGTTTACAATCGAGTTTGTTTTGATTTTTATACTTGTGTAAAGTGGTATTATTGTGTGCCAATTTTTTTCTGCTCACTCCCCATCCCTTTAGGTTCTGTAGAAAAGTTAACCCTTTCAGCAGACAGTTCATTTCTTTTCAAATCATCTGAAAACTCATGTCTATTTTAGTTTATAATTGAAGATTTATGGGAATTGGCTAAGATGGGCTTTCGACATTTTTAAAGTATAAAGAAGTGGTCTTGAGAAGCCAATTTGGTAGAGAGAGGTGGAGGGAGATATGTTTACAGAGAGGTGTTGAGAGGTGTTGAGAGCTGTTGGTTTTACAAGTTATCCATGTTTTTGGAGCGGTCACTTCATGTCCTGGTCTGAGAGGGATGGAGAGAAGTCTGTTCAATTGTTAATGTTAAACTTTCTCTATTCACTGTTAATCGACACTCTGTTTTTTATCTTTCTGACTTGTTACATTTTTAATGGTTAATTAACTTTCTGAATTCACCATTTAAAGTGTTCTTTCTTGCCACATGGTTAAGACACTGGAACCTGGCGTGATTTATGATTAGGGAGGTTATTGTAAACAAGAGAACCCCATAAATCTCGATACAAATAGATTAAACTTCTTACAAATGGAATGCAATCCTTTATTATGAGAGAAATTGAACAAAGAAGTAAAGATGTTGTACTTCAGTTATACAGGGCGTTGCTGAGACTGCATCTTGAACACTGGGTGCAGCTTTGTCTCCTATTTAAGAAATGATACAAACGCATTGAAAGTGGTTCAGAGGAGGTTTAATAATTGCTTCCCAATTCTTGACCCTCACAGGATAAATTTTGTCCGATTTTCCTTGTATTCACCTCTGACAAAGAATCATCCTGACTCAAAATGTTGTCTCTATTCTCTCTCTGCAGATGCTGTCAGACTTGCTGAGATTGTCCAGCATTTTCTGTTTATATTTCAGATTCCAGCAGCAGCAGAATTTTGCCTTTATACCAATTCTTGTTGGTAAGGGAATCTAAAGTATCGGCTGTAGAATGACAGTGTGGAATGCAACACAAACAGATCAGCCATGATCTCAATCAATGGTGGAGCAAACTCAAAAGGCCAAATGGCCGACTTCTGCTCTGATGTCGAATGTTGGTCGCAATTTCCTGAGAATTGCGAAGTAAGGCTGGAAGATTCACCTTGCTTGTGTTAAAACCATCACTGTGAAATTCAGTTCTGGGATTAAAGGTTGCCAGACTGGAAAAGGAAAACAATGGAAATACACTTTTGGGGAGTGAAAAGTCACCTTGCCGGACACATTCTTGGAGAATTGAGTGTCAACATTCCAAGGCAGAGTAAAACATAACCATTGAGTGGGATATTTGAGTGTGTTGAGAGTAAAAGGGCAAAGTTCAACTTTACAGCTTAAGAGCTGTTTCTACAAAAAGTGTTTACTCATTGTTGCTTCCAGTTTGTCGGAGTAAAAGTCATAAAACTTGAAGTTTTGTCTTGTGATTCTTTCATTTACTCAATGGGTTTAAATTCATTTCTTTAAATTATTGATCATTACAAAGATCTTAATAATTCATTTAAAGCCCCAAGTTTCGACATCCCATTTGAGCCTGGGGCACCTTTCTGTCTCTCTATTGCTCGTGTCAATGAGAGCCAGGCGACGGAGCTGAGGGCTAAATTTAGCTGAGAATAACGAGGCCTGCGCCCCAGTTGGGAAACTGCCATGGGGATCGCACTAATAGAGAGACTGGGAGGTGCTGGAGGACTGAGTGGGAAATGGGCCTCCAACCAATTGTTATATCTGTCTCTCAGAGCGAAAGAGAAACCTGTCTCTTTAAATACATATACAGGGAAAAGGCTGCACTGAAATCTGTCCCTTTTAACCTGCACAGAAGCAGGAGGCTGAGAATGACAGGCTGCAGGAGGAGTCCATTCAGCCCATCGTGCCCCTGCTATCTCTTTGAAAGGACTCTGATTCATCCAACTGCTCTGTTCTTTCCCCACAGCCCTGCAAATTCTTCCCATTCAAGTCTTTACCCGTTGGAAAGATTCTATTGAATCTGCTTTCAGGCAGATCAGAACAACTCGCTGTGTCAAACAAAAAAATAAAATCTCATCTCCCCCTCTGGCTCCTTTGCCAATTACCCTAGAGGGAGTCACTTTCTGTTAAAGAGCCTGCCAACCCCTCTCACCTGCTTTCCCGAAAGTGCATCAATATAGTCAGAAAAAGTCCAGCAAAATCAAATTTTTACTGATAAAAGTTTATTAATGAAACAGAACATGGTTAAAACAAACAGAAAGTGACTTGAGGATCAAAGACAAGCAGAGTAAAAGGATGTTCACAATGTTCTGGACACAAATTGTTTCTCTTTAATTCATCTGTAGCCTGTTCCCTGTCCTCTTTGTGGAACACCTCCGCTCAGTCCACAAGCATGACCCTGACCTTCCGCTTGCTTGCCATTAGAATTCACCACCTTGCTCTCAGGCTCACATTTCTGTCCTCGGCCTGCTGCAATGTTCCGGAGAAGCCCAACACAAGCTGGACAAACAGCCCCTCATCTTCCGATGAGGCACTTTACAGCCTTCTGGACTCAACATTGAGTTCAACAACTTCACACCCTGAACTCTCTCCTACATTTTGATTTGTTTTTTATTTGCCGAGTGCCAGTCTGCATCTTGTTTTCATGTTTTTTTGCTTCCAGACAGAGCTGTCCTTTATTCTACCATTAACACTTACTCTGGGCCAATGCTTTGTTTCTTTATGATGTGGAGATGCCGGCGTTGGACTGGGGTAAACACATGAAGAGTTTTAACAACACCAGGTTCCTGTT
Source organism: Mustelus asterias (assembly GCF_964213995.1). Classification (NCBI taxonomy): domain Eukaryota; kingdom Metazoa; phylum Chordata; class Chondrichthyes; order Carcharhiniformes; family Triakidae; genus Mustelus; species Mustelus asterias. The sequence goes on from NW_027591713.1 coordinate 60,118, forward strand.
GGACTTTAACCTGCTGTTGTTAAATCTTCTTATTGTTTCTTTCCAACAACCATTACCTCTCCCTTTGCCTTTTGTTCCGGGACATTTTTGTCATTTAATCTCACCCGCCCTCTAACCAATCCCTGACTTTCCCTTTTGTTCTCCCTGCCCCTCCCCCCTTTCTCAGCAGCATCAAACCCATCACATTTCTCCCTCTCTTTAGTTCTGAAGTAGAGTTACATTGGACGTGAAACATTAACTCTGTTTCTCTCTCCACAGATGCTGCCAGACCTGCTGCGTTTTTTCAGTTCTTTCTGTATTTATTTTAAATCTACCTTAGTCGTAGGAAAAGCACTCTTTACTATCCAGGATAAAAAAATGTCCTTCATCAGTTTTTGTGGATCATTTCAGTGGAAATGTGCTCTCCCAGGCTCAAAGAGCATCAGCCCATTGGAAGCAAAGTTGGGAGACTGGCCAGTCCAGCAGAAAGAAACCCTCCGACCCTCCCACTTCACCAACTGTCAGAATGAACACTGTTCAGTCCTGGATGTGATTAACAGCAGCAATAACAGCAGAATCCAACACCAGTAATCACTTGTGAATTCGCTGGTGTCTCAGCAGGAGGGATGAATCACTGAATCCTTTCCCACACTGAGAGCGGGTGAATGGCCTCTCCCCGGTGTGAACTCGCTGGTGTTCTCGCAGGTTGCATGAATCACTGAATCCCTTCCCACACAGAGAGCATGTGAACGGTTTCGCTCCGGTGTGAACTCGCTCATGTTTCCGCAGGTTGGATGAAGTTCTGAAGCTCTTTGTGCAGTGAGAGCAGGTGAACAGTCGCTCCTCAGTGTGAATGCGCTGGTGGGACACCAGATCCTGAGACCTTTTGAAGCCACTCCCACAGTCAGAGCATTTAAAGGGTCGCTCATTGGTGTGAACTCGCTGGTGTTCCCACAGGTAGGATGATGTTGTAAACCTCTTTGTGCAGTGAGAGCAGCTGAATGGTCTCTCCTCAGTGTGAATGCGCTGGTGGACCAACAGTTGGTGAGACCTTTTGAAATCTTTCCCGCAGTCAGAGCATTTAAAGGGTCGCTCATTGCTGTGAGTGACTTTGTGTCTCTGCAGGCTGGATGACTGAGTGAATCCCCTCCCACACACTGAGCAGGTGAATGGCCGCTCCCTCGTGTGAACTCGCTGGTGATTCCGCAGGTGGGATGATCTTCTAAATGTCTTTGTGCAGTGAGAGCAGCTGAACGGTCTCTCCACAGTGTGAGTGCGCTGGTGATCCATCAGATCCTGAGACCTTTTGAATCCGCTCCCACAGTCAGAGCATTTAAAGGGTCTCTCGCTGTTGTGAATGACGTTGTGTCTCTGCAGGCTGGATAACCGGGTGAATCTGTTCCCACACTCGGAGCAGGTGAACGGTCTCTCCCCAGTGTGAACTTGCTGGTGTCTCAGCAGATTGGATGACAGAGTGAATCTCTTCCCACACACAGAGCAGGTGGACGGCCACTCCTCGGTGTGAACTTGCTGGTGTTTCCGCAGGTTGGATGATGTTTGAAACTGCTTTGTGCAGTGAGAGCAGCTAAACAGTCCCTCCTCAGTGTGAATGCGCTGGTGTGACAGCAGGTGGGATGACCTTCTAAACCTCTTTGGGCAGTGAGAGCAGCTGAACGGTCTCTCCCCGGTGTGAATGCGCTGGTGGGACACCAGATCCTGAGACCTTTTGAAACCAGTCCCACAGTCAGAGCATTTAAAGGGTCTCTCATTGGTATGAGTGAGATTGTGACTCAGCAGATTGGATGACCGAGTGAATCCCTTCCCACACACAGGGCAGGTGAATGGCCGCTCCCCAGTGTGATTGTGTCGATGTGTTTCCAGCTGAGATGGGAAACTGAATCCCTTCCCACAGTCTCCACATTTCCACAGTTTCTTCCTGGTGCGGGTGTCCTTGCGACTCTCCAGGTTAAACAATCAGTTAAATCTCACACAGAACACGGGTACAGTCTCTCCCCGCTGTGAATGCTGCGATGTATTTTCAGGCTGTGTAACTGGTTAAAGCTCTTTCCACACTCAGTGCACTGGAACACTCTCACTCTGGTGTGTGTGTGTCTTGGTGCTTTCCAGTCACACTGATGTTTAAACCTTCTGAAGCAGAAAAAACAGAAATATTTCTCCTTCTAGATTCAAAGGTCGATGATGTTGAGGTCCAGATGAATTGAGCGACTGTCAGATCTTGATGTGACGTTTGGTTTGGGATTTCCGTCTCTGGATCTTAACCTTCTGATATCCTGTAAAGGAGTTGCAGCAGAAATCACCGTCAATACAGAATCAAAATTCAGAAGTAAAATTCTAGTTTCTAAGGAACATTCTTTCCCCACTCATTCCACTAAATCTGTAAATTGGTTAAGATACAGGGGGTTGTGATTGGTCATGTTCTTGACCTTGCTGCCTATGAGGGGAGTCAAGCAGAGATGGTCAGTAATTTTGAATGTGATTGGATGGGTGCTGCAGGGTTACAGAATGGGACCCACTCCAGACTGACAGAATTGCTCGGCAGGGACTGGAGTTGTCCAATGAACTCCTCCTGTGCTGTAATGACTCTGACTGGAAATATATGATGTAGCTACAGTACTATATTACAAGACTAGAAATAATAATAAATGTACTTTATTGCAGAACCATCCGATATTTATCACATAACAACACTGGTCATATTTCTGCCCTCAGAGTTTTAAAGCACAGCAAGAGGCCCTTTGGCCCATCGAATTTGTGCCAGCTCTCAAGCATCGATCTGTTCTAATCCCACCTTCCACCATTTGGTCAGTAGTAGCCTTGCAAGCGATGGCATTTCAAGTGCTCATCTAAATGCTTCTTAATGTTGAGCGTTCCCACCTCTACCACCCTTTCAGGCAGTGAGTTTCCGATTCCACAACCCTCTGGGTGAAAATCTTTTCCCTCAAATCCCCTCTAAATCTCCTTCCCCTCACCTTAAATCTGGATGTTGACCCAGCTTCTAAAGTTACTTGAACTAAGGGTTCATATTTTTGTACATCCCAATCAGGGCCCCCTCAGCCTTCTCTGAATTAGGGAGAACAATTCCAGCCTCACCAGCCTCTCTTCATGGCTGAAACTTTCCAGCCCAGGCAGCATCCTGGTGAATCTGCTCTGCACCTTCTCTAGCGCAATCACATCCTTGGTAAAATGTGGCGACCCGAATTGCAGACAGTACTCTAGTTTTTTATACAGCTCAATCATAACTTGTTTGCTCTAATATTCTATGCCTCGGTTAAAAAAGGCAAGAATCCCATATCCTTCTTAACCACTTTATCAATTTGTCCTGCTGTCTTCAGGCTCTGATGGACATGCACCCCAAGGTCCCTCTGGTCTTCTGCACTTCCTGGCGTCCTATTGTTCATTGTCTATTCCCTTGCCTTGTTAGTCCTCCCAAAATGCCTCACCACGGACTTTAGGGGGTTAAATTACATTTGCCACTGTTCTGTCCATCTAACCAGCTCGTCCACATCATCCTGTAATCTAAGGTTTTCCTCCTCGCTATCTACCACATCACCAATTTTTGGACCATCAACAAACTTACTGATCGAACCCCCACATTCAGGTCCACAGGGAGCTCCACGCGGTCATTGATACAAAGCCCGGACTCTGATTGGCTGGAGGACCAGCGCCCATCCGGTCCTCCACGCGTTGCCATTGGTCAATCTGCTGCATGTAGACAATAAGGGGGCGGAACCCGAGCACACGTGCGGGTGGGCGGGGCTTTGACCGCCAGCCGCGCTGAGCTGGTGTCCAATCCGCAGTGTTTTGCTTCTGTAACCAGTGATATTGCTGCCAATGGGACACTGTGTGCTGGGAACGCCCCTCTGAGTCATTGTGACGGCACAATGGAGCCCTGCCTGAATCGGCCAATAGCAATCACTCTGCTCTGCGGTGACGTCTCCGGGTTCAGGCGCGCGGACCCGGGAGCCCCGCCCCCTCCCACTGTTCCCCCTTCCCCGACACACAAGATAATTTGTGTGTCTGCTTCCTTGTAATAAAAGGACGTGTGGTGTCACTTCCTGATGATTGATGTTCCTCAGGCTCATCGACCTCACTGCTACATCTGAGGTGTGATGTTTCATTTCTCAGTGACTGCTGACGCCTGAAGCAAGTTACTGAAAGACAAATAACTAAAAGTACAAGAGCTACACAAACTTAAACTAATACAATTATTACAGAACATAGAAAATCTACGCAGAAAGGTGACAGGTGTGCTAAAGCTCAGGAAGCAACATACACATTACAAAATACCATTTTTATTTTATTTTCATAAGAAATAAAAGTAACAGAAAATACATCACAACAACACCATGACAGAAACTGATAATCAAACCCACACTAATCTGTGTGTGTCGAAGGAAAGTGACTATTTCTCTTTAAGTTAAAAAGGGAATACAATTTAAGACATAGCATTTCTCCAGCACTGACATTCACAATTAAACTACAAGAAGCTTCACGGGGTGGCACGGTAGCACAGTGGTTAGCACTGTTGCTTCACAGCTCCAGGGACCTGGGTTCGATTCCCGGCTTGGGTCACTGTCTGTGTGGAGTTTGCACATTCTCCTCGTGTCTGCGTGGGTTTCCTCCCATAGTCCAAAGATGTGCAGGTTAGGTTGATTGGCCATGCTAAAATTGCCCTTAGTGTCCTGGGATGCGTAGGTTAGAGGGATTAGCAGGGGAATGGTTTCTCCTCAGTGTGAACTCGCTGGTGTTTCCGCAGATTGGATAAACTTTTAAATCTCTTTGTGCAGTGAGAGCAGCTGAACGGTCTCTCCTCACTGTGAATGCGCTGGTGAATCATCAGATCCGCAGCACTTTTGAAGCCACGCCCACAGTCAGAGCATTTAAAAGGTCTCTCATTGCTGTGAGTGACTTTGTGTGTTGTCAGACCAGATGACTGAGTGAATCCCTTCCCACACACAGAGCAAGTGAATGGCCTCTTCCCAGTGTGAACTCGCTGGTGTACCCGCAGATTGGATGAGGTTTTGAACCTCTTTGTGCAGTGAGAGCAGCTGAACGGTCTCTCCTCAGTGTGAATGCGCTGGTGGATATTCAGATCCGCAGCACTTTTGAAGCTGCTCCCACAGTCAGAGCATTTAAAGGGTCTCTCATTGCTGTGAGTGACTTTGTGATTCTGTAGGTGGGATGACTGAGTGAATCCCTTTCCACACACACAGCAGGTGAATGGTCTCTCCCCAGTATGAACTCGCTGGTGTGTCTGCAGGTGGGATGACCGATTGAATCCCTTCCCACACACAGAGCAGGTGAACAGTCCCTCTGCAGTGTGAAAGCGTTTGTGGGACATCAGTTCACCTGAGCTTTTGAAGCCTCTCCCACAGTCAGAGCATTTAAAGGGTCTCTCCTGGGTGTGAGTGACTTTGTGTTTCAGCAGGCTGGATGACTGAGTGAATCCCTTCCCACACACAGAGCAGGTGAACGGTCTCTCCCCGGTGTGAACTCGCTGGTGTTGCCGCAGGTTGGATGATGTTCTGAATGTCTTTGTGCAGTGAGAGCAGCTGAACGGTCTCTCCTCAGTGTGAATGCGCTCGTGCTCTCTCAGATCCGCAGCATGTTTGAAGCCGCTTCCACAGTCAGAACATTTAAAGGGTCTCTCATTGCTGTGAGTGACTTTGTGTCTGAGCAGGTGGGATAACTGAATGTATCACTTCTCACACTCAGAGCAGGTAAATGGCCTCTCCCCGGTGTGACTGCGTCGATGGATTTCCAGGTCACAGGGGGGTCTGTATCTCTTACCACAGTCCCCACATTTCCACGGTTTCTCCATGGTGCGGGTGTCCTTGTCACTCTCCAGGTTAAACAATCAGTTAAATCTCACACAGAACACGGGTACAGTCTCTCCCCGCTGTGAATGCTGTGATGTATTTTCAGGCTGTGTAACTGGTTAAAGCTCTTTCCACACTCAGTGCACTGGAACACTCTCACTCGGGTGTATCTGTGCCTTGGTGCTTTTCCAGTCACATTGATATTAAAGACCTGTTTTCGCAGACAGAAGGGAGAAACATTTCTCCTTCTAGATTCAAAGGCTGATAATATTCAGGTTTGATGAATTGAGTGAGGGTGTCAGATGCTGGTGTGATGTTTGTTTCAAGATTTTGGTCTGTTAATCCTCACCTTCTCATATCCTGTAAACGAGTTTGAAAAATTCAACAATGTCAGCACAGGATAGAAATTCAGAACAGACAATTCTAGTTTCTATGGAACATTCTTTCCTCTCTCATTCCCCAAAAGCTGTAAATCTCCATCCCACACACTCTCCCTCCATTCTCACTCTGCTGTATCTAATATTCACCCTCCCAATTCTCCTGAAGGTGCTGATTGAGGCTGATTGACAGATCCATGCTCACTGCTTCCTGTCCTGGGTAGTTTAACAACACCAGGTTAAAGTCCAACAGGTTTATTTGGTAGCAAAGCCACAAGCTTTCGGAGCCATAAGCTCCTTCTTCAGGTGAGTGGGAATTCCTCACCTGAAAGGGGGAGAAAAGAAAGTGTTTTACTCACAGATGCTGGCCTCTTTTAAGGACTGTTTAACTGTGTCGATTGCACTACTGAACCCTTTAAAATCACAGAACGAGTTTAACAAAAGCAGTCCAACAGTTACTATCCCACAGGAGGAATGCTGAGGACAGGAGGTAGATTGAATCTGTCCACTCCCCCAAGGCCTGGGGCTGCGCATGTCCAAGGGAGAGGGGAAGCTGCGCATGTGCAGTGCGGAGCTCCCCCCCCCCCCCCCCCCCCCGACAGAAGCCACAGCGATCAGTTTGGTGGGTTTTGGAAATTGGAAGTGCCACATGACCAGCTTGCGGGACTATTTCACCTCACGGTCGATTTCATGTTGCATCTAACAGGATTCGTTGTTTTCATTGGCTAAACAGTACCTTGGGTTCGATCTAAACATGACAATTTAAAGGAGAAACTTGTTTTTGGTGAATAAAAAGTCTGAAATAAAAATAAAAGGCAACAGGCTCATGGATAAATCAATCTTTTAAAGAGCTTGGGCCAGCTTCCCTGGTGGTCTAGTGGTTAGGATTCGGTGCTCTCACCACCGCGGCCCGGGTTCGATTCCCGGTCAGGGAAAGTAGGTTTACTGTTGCGTAAAAATCCTGCGTTCCTTCCAGGTTTGTACCAGTTCTGTGGGAATCAGTGGTAGGTAGATTTCCTCTTTTGTGTCTGAATTGGAAATGTCACATGCCAAGAACAAAAAAAGAGAGAGAAATAGGATACAAAGCGCTGACGATATAGATGGTGATGTGGGCTAAGATCTGGCTGTTGATGGAGTAGGTTTTGTTCTTTCCACTGACACAAATACCTCGCAGGTCTGGGTCCAAATCTCGGACTCAGTGACAAGAAGACCTCTAATTGTAACTCTCCGACCTCCAGTGAAGTGGAGGCAGTTTTCACTCAGAAGGCAGGAGCTTTGAGATTAACAGCGTGGGATGGAGAAAGACTCAGTTTGAACGGTGACGCTGCCGGAGGAATGGAGAGCTGGAGTTCACCCAGAAAAGCAGCAAAGTTGCTTCTTCTGTACAAACCTCCTTCTATACAAACAGTGGCCCCCAACTTGGGGCTGGAAACCACCGTCCATTAACGCTGATAAGTTAATGTTGATCAGCAGAATTACCACAAAATGGTTTATCACAGGTTGGTACTAACACTGCAGTAAAATTAAATGCAGTAGAATAGGACGGCATGGTTTCACAGTGGTTAGCAATGATGCCTCACAGCGCCAGTGGCTCAGGTTAAATTTCTCGGGTCACTCTGTGCGGAGTATGCACGTTCTCCCCATGTCTGCGTGGGTTTCCTCCGTGTGCTCCGGTTTCCTTTCCAAACATGTGTGAGTTCGGTTGCTTGGCCATGCTAAATTGACCCGCCTGTCAGCGGGATTATCAGGGTAAACATGTGGGTTTCCGGGAATAGGGCGTGGATGGGATTGTTGTCGGTGCGCACTCGATGGGCCGACCGACCTCCTTCTGTACAATAGGGATTCTACGAGAATATCTCATTATTCATTTTGACTGGAGGAACCAAAAGAGGCCATGCAAATATAAATTGTTGTGGGTAATTGACGGGTTTGTGGAATGGGACGTATTTTTCTCTGTACTGTTGAAACTGGCACCAATATCACTCCTGTTTTCGATCAGGAAGTAATTTCAACTCCACTTAAATCATGTGCTGCAAGAAAACAATAAAGCTTGATTCCCTGACCAGGAATCGAACCGCTGCGGTGAAAGCGCCAAATCCTAACCACGAGATCACCACGGAAACTGCCTGCGAGCGTTTTAATCTACCCTACCCATGCTGACTTGGCGCTTTGTTTCCATTTTAGCATTTTTTTGTATACCAGGGACAAGTCTGGACAAGTCTGTCTGACAAGTGTCTATTGAATAAACACATTTACTGTGGATGCTGGAACCTGAAACAAGAACAGAAAACGCTGGAAAATCTCAACAGGTCTGAAAGCACCTGTGAAGGGAGAATAGAGCTAACGTTCAAAATCTGGATGACCCATCGTCAGAGCTGAAGACAAAGAAATTTGGACGAGATTTATACTGTAATGGTGAGGGATATGGGTGTGGGGTGGGTGACAAAGGTGCTGCATATAAATTAAGAAAAAGAGAATTTTAATGGTGGTGATCATGGCTGAGAAGGGTGCTGCTGGCCGCCCATTAAGAGACCAGAATGTGTAAACGGCAGAACAAAGGAAATGTAAGAGACGGCCCGAGTGGGGTGGAGGGAGAGGGAGCAACAAAATGGAAAGTGAGATTTTAAATAAACAATGCAATACATGGAAATTAAAAAAATAAATATATATATAAAAGAAGATATAAAACAATAAAAATAAATAAATAAGATCAAACGAAATAAAACAAAATAAATGGAAATTGGGTGAGGATGGAGGAAAGGAGATGCTCTGAAGTTGTTGAATTCAGTGTTAAGTCTGGAACGCAGTCAGTGCCGAATCGGGAGATCGGGCGATGTTCCTCCAGTTTGAATTGGAGTTCCTCCTGATATCATTGTTTATTGCCCCTTCCGTCACGTTACAGATGATCAGGAGTAGACTGATGGTAATTTGCGGCGTTGGATTTGACCTGATATTTGTAAACCGGGCAATCTTGGGCAAATTGTAGCATTGGCGGTTAGATGGCAGTGTTGTAGCGTAGGAACAGCTTAGCTCGGATTGCGGTAAGATCTGAATCTGAATTCTTCAGCACCATTGCCAGAATATATTTTTATGACCATAGCATTTGCTGTTTTCAATGCTTTCAACTTTCTTTTTCTTTAATTCAAATCAAATGGAATTGGCATTTTTTCCGTTCAGTGTCTTCCCGACTCTGTCTCTTTCTTTCTCTTTGTAGATCTGCGTCGGTTATTCCCTCGCTCAGTCTCTCCATCCAATTCCCCTCTTTTGTTCTTTTTTATTCATTATATTCTCTCCATGTCTGGGTGGAACCAAGCTTCATTGAATTGATTCCTGAGATGAGGTGGTTGTTGAGCTGGGCACACGTCTTGATCTTCAGTGGCGGAGGAGACTCAACGGGACATGTGATCCAATCCCACCTCATTGGTTCTGTTCACTGCCAATAACAGCTCTGGTAGCAATCACTTCTGATGGTGTCACTGATGAGAATTCGAGGACACTAAATTGAGGATAGCGCTATTTGTGGAGGACTGGGTTCAAATTCCCCCACCGTCAGATACTCACTTAATTTGCTTTAAACGTTAAGAATAAAGTTGGTCAAACACGTGATCGCCAAAATGTTTCGCAGTGGAATGTATTATCATTCATTTTGATGAGAGGAACCAGAAGAGGCAATGTAAAATGAGAAACTAACGGGATTGTGGAAGCAGTTTTGTTGCTTCTCCAGTAAACCTGCTTCAGCTGCAAGGACTGCTGTGTCTCTGCAGTGTAGTGGTTATCACGTTCATTTCACACGCGAAACGTTCCTGGTTCAAGACCGCGTAGAAACATTTCCAAATGCTTGTTATTGCTCACTGATTCATATTTCAGAATTATTCTCGTTTCTCACGAAACTTTAATTGAACTGTTGAGTTATTGCAGCATTTAAGTCGGGAATTGCTCTGTATGGGAACAAAACGGAAGCTATGTGTTAGAGAGCAAGAGAGGATGGACTCACTGACACAAGGAATGATGGACAAGTGCAACATTGAGCTGGTGATGGTGGAGTCCGGGTGATCTATTGGTGCCGAATCAGTGTTTTCACCGCATTGGGCCCGGGGTTTATAACAGTCGATAACTAAGTAGAACATTTTGAATTTGCTCCGTTTATGGGGATAATTGGATCTGAACACAAGGAAAGAGGTGCGTTTTACCGGAATCATAAATTGATATCATGATTGAGTGCATGTGTCTCAGGCGAAAGTGGCCTGAAATGAAGCAATGACTAAAGCGATGATGATCAACTAATTGCAAATCTCTTAAATCAGCTTCACTGGAAGTTTCGTGGTCAGGATTCAGTACGGTGGTTCGAGTTTGATTTCCACCCAAGAACTGAATAACTTTCTATAATTCTTCATTGAATGCAAACACACCTCACAGCATCTGTGAAGGGCGAAGCAAGATTAATCTTCCAGCTGCATGAACTTGCACTAGAGTTGGAAAAGTCAGACATATAACATCAGAAATAAGCTCTGACGAAGAATCACACGGCAAACACACGGCAGACAGTGATCACAGAAAGTAACTGACACATTTCAAATTCTGCCGCTTTCCATTAACATCTTTGAACTTCGTATTGTCCATCTCAGACATTTCCTATGAATCAAATATTACCCACAAAATCTTCGCTCTGATGCTCGTTCCACTGGTTATAGAAGAGTAACTGTTAAAATGGGCATGCGGTTGGTTTCATAGCTCAGAGCGCCAGTCATCGTGGCTGGCTGGTTAACGTGATGGAGTTTGAATCCATTGGGATTTCCCGCTTCTGATTATTCCTGGTTTTAACTCTGTGTCCACAGAGCGAATTGAATCAAATCCACCCAAACAATCGGGCGGTTTCACATTTCCGTTCATTCACAAAAGCATCACGGAACCTGCAGTCAGAAATGGAACAGAGACGGAACCAGGTTGTGTTTTCAGTGTGTTGTCTCTCCTTCGGCCTCTGTCACCCTGGGTGCGTGTATGTGTCTGGGTTTCTCTGTGTGCGTCAATGTGCTTTAGCTCCCCCTTGGAAATGAACAGCTTTTTAGCGTCACAAAATTATCCACAATAGTTCAAAAGTTTAATCATGAAATGTTTCAGAGAAAAGGTCAGAGTGAAAGATGTAAGAGGAGTTTGTAATGTTTGGAAGGAGGTGCAGCAAATAAATAGAAGACGGGAATGATGTTACTGCTGACTGAGAGGAATGCATTGTAACGGTGGGGATTTTATTGATCGGTTAACTGTAAACTTTGAATTCAGAACAAGCTGAGACACCAGATGGAAACAGCGTTTGGCTTCACGTATGTTAAGAAAGGGTGCCAGCATCGCTGCAGCAGGAGGACGGTTAGCTTAGTCGCAGCATATCAGATGTAATTTCAGAATCGTTGATTGCAGCCCCACGTTAGACTCCATCGTGTTTAATCTTTGCTGCTTTCCTGGGTGAACTCCAGCTCTCCATCCCTCCGGCAGCGTCACCAATCAAACTGAATCTTTCTCCATCCCGCTTTGTTGATCTCAGTGAAGGAATGAAAACTGCAATCAATAAAGGTGAAAGAGTTTAACGTTCATTCGGTGAGAAGTTTTCTTCTTCGCCTGGGAATTTGTATCCAGAAATGCGTGATATTTTTGTCAGTGTAAACGGGTAAATCTGGCCCATTAGCACCCAGACGTTACGTTGTATCACGATCTCTATCGGCAGAACCTTACAATCTATCACTGTCCTTCACTATCTGTGTTTGTCCTTTACCTGTTGCACATGTGACATTTCCAGCTCGCAAGCCAACTACAAATCTCACTCCACTGATTCTGACAGAGCTGCTATCGATCAGGAAGTACTTCAAGTTTTTTAAAAATCAAAACCATTAAATCTTAGTACATCGAAGCCAGTCTGCGACCCTGAAAACGCCGACCCCTCACCACTCGATGACCAGGATCCCACCTGCCCGATTCTCCCAGGTACTGATTACAGCAATGTGCACAGTGCCAATTATCCACAGTCACACTCTGCTTCCTGTCTGTTAAGGTTAGAAATTGTTCACATTTTCACACTGGCTTCCAATGCGACGAAAATAGAGGGTGAACAGCTGATGCTGTTCAGTAGATTGACCACAATAGAGTTTATAACAGGTCGATGCTAACATTGCTCTTTGAATGTGGTGAGCTGCAGTGAAATTCAATGCAGTTGAAGGTAGAGTACTCATTATTTTCGGAGGAAACAGCAGGGCAATGTCAGTATGAATTGCTGTGGGTAATTGACGGGATTGTGGAATGGGAATGATTTTTCTCCCTGCTGTTCAGACTGGCACAGGTATTGCATGATTATTTGCAGGCAGATATTGTGTGTTGGGTTCCGTGGTGTAATGGTGAGCACTCTGGACTCTGAATCCAGCGATCTGAGTTCAAATCTCGGCGGAACTTTGGTCAACGCTGATGGTTGATTTGCCGAAGGGCATTTCGTTCAATTTTTTCACAACGTACGAATCGAGAGGGCAATTTGTCAGCCAGTTCAACTGCTATTACAATGCGCATTGCTGAGCCTCTGGCGCCAGATGCCTGCCGCATCAATGTCTTTTCATATTTTATCTTCTCTTTAATTCCTCTGTTGAAAGAAAGGAGCAGCTGGTGCCGGAGCAACAGCCCTTCGAATGGAGTCCAGCAATTATTGAGCAAGTGTGTGTGTGTGTGTGTGCGCGCGCGCGCGCGCGCGTGCGCGTGAGAGAGAGAGAGAGCGAGTGTAGGTACGTGTGTGTGTTTTGGGAGACAAGTCTAGTGTCTTCGGTCACAGTGCTGTCGATTCCATGGTGTAACGGATCGCACTCTGGCCTCTCGCTTCCGAAATCTTTAAATTGGGACAGATGAGTGAGTGAATGACACGACACATGAAGATGGACCCCCCCCCCCCCCCCCTTTCTACAGTGGCTTCCCTGCCTCTCAGCGCATTGTATTCCTGAGCAATCATCCTGTGGGGCTGATGCAATGACGCCAGGAGAGGCATTCGCTGCAGCGTCTGCAATTTGAATGCCGTGGAATTTGCTGAGATTTCGTCAGTGTTTAGATTTACACTTTCTGACAATTTAAAATAAAATGCCCTTCTGCAAACCCGTCATCGGCTTTAGCAAAACAAATCAAGGTTTTGCCACGATACGAACTCGAATTGCTGGATTCAGATTCCAGAGCGCTCACCGGTACACCACAGATCTCAGAACGCGCCCATTGCCGGCAAATGATCACTCGAACAATTTGATCTGTTTCATTCGATGTGACAGCAACAGCAAGTATGATAACAATGTGTCGTTATAGGCCACCGTTGATATCAGAAAAGCTCAGAAGGCAGAGTGCCCCAAATCTCAAATTATTTCATCGCAAGACCTATCGGGAGATATCTCCAGAAATAGCCATGTTTCGCAGGTCATTTGCAAGTCATTGCGGTGCTCTGTGTTCCGTGGTGTAATGGTGAGCTCGCTGAACTTTCAATGCTGCGATCTGAGTTCAAATCTCAGTGGAGCCTTGCTCTCCTTTACCAATGCTGATAATTGATTTTCTCCATGACATTTATTCTCCATTTGTCACCATGTACGAATCGAGAGGGCACTTTGTCAATACACATTGCTGAGACTCTGGCGCCAGATGCTTGTAGCATCAGTGTTTTTCTTTTTTCATCTTTCGCTACTCTTTGACGTTCTGTCGAATCAGAGGAGCAGTTGGTGTCAAATAACAACCCGACTGGAGCCTGGCAATTATTGAGCAAGCGTGTGTTTGTGTGAGATTTGGGTGAAAGGTCTCCCGCATTAAAACAACGCCCAGTTGGTTCCATGGTGTAACGGTGAGCACTCTGGACTTTGAATCCAGCATTCCGAGCTCGAATCTCAATGAAACCACTATTCTCAACGCCCGAACTCCTGCTTAACTTGGGGCAGATGACTCAGCGAATTATATCGGTAGAATAACTGTGGTTAGCACTACTGCCTCCCAGTAACAGGGCCCGTGTTCAGTTCTGGTTTCGGGTGACTGTGTGCAGTTTGCACATTCTCCCCGTGTCTGTATGTGCGGAAGAAAACCGAGCACACGTCCTATAAGACAAAAATGTGCGGATTAGGTGATTGGTCATGTTACGTTACCCTTAGAGTCAGGGGATTAACTGGGGAAATATGCGGGATTACAGGGATGGAGCCTGGGTGCGTTTGCTGCTGGTGCTGGATGAGCCCAATTGCTTCCTTCTACACGATAAGGGTTCTATGATTCTGCCTCCGAACTCTTCATTTTCTTGAGCAATCGTCCTCTGTGACTGAAGCCATGAAGCTAGGAAATCATTTCCTGCATCGTCTGCAATGTGGATGCGGTGGAATTTGCTGAAATTTCTTCAGAGTTTAAAATTTCACTTTCTGCCAATTTTAAATAAAATACCCTTCAGCAAACCAATCATCGCCTTTAGCAAAGAAAAGCAAGGCTCCACCGAGATCTGATTTCAGATTACTGGATTCAGAGTTCAGAATGCTCACCGTTACACCACACAACCGGGAACATGGGCGCCACTTGCAAATCGTCACCAACCGCATTTGGTTCTGTGGTGAAACTGTGGGCACTCCAGAGTCTGAATCCAGCGACCTGAGTTCGAATCTCCTTGGAACGTTGTTTTTCTTTGCCAATTCTGATGATTGATTTGCTAGATGATATTTGATTTGATTTTGATTTGATTTATTATTGTCACGTGTATTAGTATACAGTGAAAAGTATTGTTTCTTGCGCATTATACAGACAAAGCATAACGTTCATAGGGAAAGAAATGAGAGAGTGCAGAATGTAATGTCACAGTCATAGCGAGGGTGTAGAGAAAGGTCAACTTAATAGAAGGTAGGTACATTCAAAAGTCTGATGGGAGCAGGACAGAAACTCTTCCTGAGTCAGCTGGTACGTGACCTCAGACTTTTGTATCTTTTTTCCCAACGGAAGTAGGTGAAAGAGAGAATGTCCGGGGTGCGTGGGGTGCTTAATTATGTTGGCTGCTTTGCCGAGGCAACCGAGGTTTAACTTTCTCACAAAGTATGAATCGAGAGGACAATTTGAAAGCCAGTTCAACTTCAATGACAATGCACATTGCAGAGAAAATGTGTGTGTGTGTTTGTGTGTGTGTGACTAAGAGAAAGATCTGGGAAAATGGCCTGCTGCCTTAAACCAGTGGCCTGTCGGTTCTATGGTGAACTGGTTAGCTTTCTGGTTTGTGAATCAAGCAAACTGAGTTCGAATTTCCGTGGAGCCACTATTCTTTTCGTTCTAAGTCTTGTTTAAATTGGGAGAAAGGACTCAGTAAATGATACCGGTTGGGGAACCCCTGCACTCTGTGGCATTACAGGCGGCACGGTAGCACAGTCGGGCGGCACGGTAGCACAGTGGTTAGCACTGCTGCTTCACAGCTCCAGGGTCCTGGGTTCGATTCCCAGCTCAGGTCACTGTCTGTGTGGAGTTTGCACATTCTCCTCGTGTCTGCGTGGGTTTCCTCCGGGTGCTCCGGTTTCCTCCCACAGTCCAAAGATATGCGGGTTAGGTTGATTGGCCAGGTTAAAAATTGTCCCTGAGATGTGTAGTTAGAGGGATTAGCGGGTAAAATATGTGGGGGTGTGGGGGTAGGGCCTGGGTGGGATTGTGGTCGGTGCAGACTCGATGGGCCGAATGGCCTCCTTCTGCACTGTAGGGTTTCTATGTTTCTATGTTTCTATGTTTCCGGCACGGTGGCACAATGCTACCTCACAGTGTTAGGCACCGGGTTTCAATTCTGGCTTCGGGTGACATTCTGCAGTTTGCACATTCTCCCCGTGTCTGCGTGTGTGGAAGGAAGCTGAGCATCCGGCGCAGAATCCAAAGGTGTGTGGGTAGGTTGATTGGCCATGCTACTTTGCCCGTAGTGTCAGGGGGACTAAGAGGGTAAGTGTATGGGGATAGGGCCAGGGTGTGATTGTTATCGGCGCAGGCTCGATGGGCCGAATGGCTTCCTTCTGCACTGCAGGGATTTTATGATTCTGCCTCCGAGCTCTATTCTTTCTTGAACAATCGCCCTCGAGGGCTGAAGCAATAACACCAGGAGAATCATTCGCTGCATTGTCTGCAATGTGATTGCGGTGGAATTTGCTGAAATTTCCTCAGAGTCTAAAATTCACTTTCTGAGAATTTCAAATAAAATGTCCTTCAGCAAACCAATCACCGGCTTTAGCAAATAGAAGGAACGTTTCACCGAGATCTGAACTCGTATTACTGAATTCAGAGTCCAGAGTGCTCACCATCACACCACTTAACCAGGAACAGAGCCGCCAGATGCAAATGGTCACTCAGAGTATGTGACCTCCTTCATTCAATGTGGGAGGAACAACAAGTGGATCAATTGCTTTGAGCGACCATTTGAAGCCGACTGGTCTGTTGTCGGTTTTCTGGTCTAACTGTGAGCACTCTGGATCCAGCGAACCAGGTTTAAGTTTAGTTGGATCCTTGTTCTTCTTTCCCATTGCTGAGGATTAGTTTGTGAAACGACCCTTTATTTAAATTTCTCATGAAGTAGGAATCTGGAGGACAGTTTGTCAGCCAGTTTAACTTCTCTTACATTGCACATTGCTGAGCCTCTGGGGACAGATGCCTGCAACAACAATGTTTTGTTTCCATCTTTTCGCGACATACACAATTG
>NW_027591714.1:0-76958 GCF_964213995.1 Mustelus asterias
CACCCTCCTCCCCCCCCACCCACCCACCCTCTCCCCTCCTCCCCCCCCGCCCCCCCCCCCCCCCGCACTCTAAGCGTGAATGGGGAGGAGGGAGGGGTGGGTGTAAGTATAATTGTGTGTGAAGGCTTGGGGCCGAGAGCCTGTCTGTCACTTTCCCAACTCCCTCATATTAAGTCTGGGTTTGGAAGGCTTGAAGACAGTCTTCCTGTCCCTGGGTGAAAGTGGCCAATTGGGGCACAGCATATGGAAAGGCTACTGCTCGGCAAGCTAGCAGTTTTAGTTGGTGTGTCTCCTGCTCAGGCACCCTTTGCAAAAAGAGATCCAAGCAGGCAGCACAGGCCACTCTTGCAGGAATATAAGATCATAAGAACAGAAGGAGAAGGAGTAGGAGTGGGCCATTTGGCTCCTCGGGTCTGCTCCACCATTCAATTATATCAAGGTTGTTCTGATTGTGGCCTTAACTCCATTTTCCTGCACCTCACCCTACCCCCACCTCCCAATAGTCCTTGATGCCCTTGTAGATTGTAAACCTACCTAATTTAGCTTTGAATATTCAATGCCCCAGTCTCCACTGCTCTCTGGAGTAGATATTTCCAAAGACGAATTACCCTCTGAGGGATGAAATTCTCCCTTATCTCCATCTTAAATAGGAGACCTCCTGTTTAGAAACTTCGCCCTCCTACTAAATTCCCGATGAGGGGAAATATCCTCTCAGCATCTACCCTGTCAAGTTCCCTCAGAAACTTACACATTTCAATAATATCACCTCTCAGTCTGAATCCAATAAGTATTGGCCAAACCTGTTCAACCTTTCCTCATAAAAAAGCCCCTTCATCCCAGGAATCAACCCTGGTGAACCTTCTCTCAACTGCCTCCTGTGCAAATATATCTTTCCTTGTAAGATCCCTCACTGCCCTTTAAACTCTCCCACCCTTCACCAGGGCCTCGCTTACAGGTCTCCTTACTTACTTCTGTTCTAAGACCTCCAGAGTTACTTCTCCTGAGCGTACTGCAGGACTGACAGTGCCACAGCTCCCGGTATTGCCCGGAGTGATCCTCAGATTGGATGGCATCTCTCAGGGATGGGACATCTATTCTACAGGACCCGAGAACCCTAACACCAACTAGATAGAAGCATAAAGTCCCTAAAGTGCAGAGGGAGGCCATTCGACCCATCGAGTCTGCACTGACAACAATCCCACCCAGCCCCTACCCCCATCACCCCACATATTTACCCCGCTAATCCCTCTAATTTACGCATCCCAGGACACTAAGGGACAATTTAGCATGGCCAATCCATCTAACCCGCACATCTTTGGACTGTGGGAGGAAACCGGAGCACCTGGAAGAAACCCACACAGACATGGAGAGAATGTGTAAACTCTGCACAGACAGTGACCCAAACCGGGAATTGAACCCAGGTCCCTGGAGCTGTGAGGCAGCAATGCTAACCACTGTGCCAACCTTTATTTAGGTACCTGATTATCTTTTAATCATGTTGGGGTGCCTAGGACCGGCCATGGGAGATAGCCTCTGACTCTCCAGCCAGTGAACAAGTCCACCAACAGACTATTAACTCCAGCCCATTAACTCTGTTTCTCTCTCCATGGATGATACTTACTCATGCTCAGTACTTGCAGCATTTTCTGATTTCTGTTTCTGATCTCTTGCATCTTCAGTATTTTGCTTTGGTGTTACTGCAGTTCTGTTATATCTTTGTTCAGTCAGTGTCAGTACATTCCTCCAACAAAAAATCCCTCTTGCTTTCATCAGTCAGTTAACCTCCTTGTGCTATATTGCTCCAAGGCTAATTAATTACACTTACATCCACCAACAGTATAAACAACTAGACTGAATCTATTAGTGAGGGATCATTGAGACCCTTGTAGCCCAGGAGGAATTGGTTGCTCTCATCCTTCATTCTTCCCTTTGATTGCTAATGGAGTTGCCCAAAGTGGTTTTAATTATTCAGTAATGTCTTCTTCAAGCTTTTCTTCGACCCGAGCTTTTATGTTCGCCCTATTTTGATAAATAGTGACACATAACAGGCTCCATGTTTATGCCAAGCTATACAGCACCATTTCATACTGAGTATAGGGAGCAAAGCAGTCGCATTAATTTTTGGAAAGCAGAAAACTTTACTGTTGTTTTCTTTCCAAAAGAGCTTTATGAGACACCAGAAGGAAACACCTTGTGCTCCTCTTCTGAAATGCACCTTTTCAAAGTTATTTGATTCCGTTTGAGCTGATGTTAAACCGCTTCAAAGTTTACTTTGAGGCTATCTTCTAAAGTTGGAAGTGGACTTGCAATTTGGGCATTATTGGTATCATGTTCCAACGAGTCTCATGCTTAACAGCCCAAGTTTGAACCTTATTGACCTGTTGCTCTGCTTGCAGCTGATGATACATAGTCTGCTGTCATGTCCAGGTGCCATACTGAAAAAGTTCCGAACATCACTCATCCAATATTGACCTGAGCAATATCAATAGTTTCGCTGGGCAGAATTTCCTGCATCTTGAGACAAAGTGATGTGGCAGGGGTGGGAACATGGAGAGGTTCCCACTGGGGAGGCTGGCAGGAAAGCACGCCAAATCTTCCAGATCTGACCTTATTTGTTCTAGGTATTTTACATCATACTCAGTGGTGGGGCAGGCCAGGATGGCACGTAGTCCGCGATCAAGGGGTGGCACGATAGTACAATGGGTAGCACTGCTGCCTCATAGCGCCAGCGACCCGGGTTCAATTCCCAGCTTGGGTCACGCCTGTGTGGAGTTTGCACATCCTCCCTATGTCTGCATGGGTTTCCTGAGTGCTTCAGTTTCCTCCCACAGTCCAAAGATGTGTGGGTTAGGTGGACTGGCCATGCTAAATTGCCTCTTAGTGTCAGGGGGATGAGCTAGGGTAAACATGTGGGGAGGTTACAGTGATAGGGCCTGGGTGGGATTGTGGTCGTTGCAGACTCAATGAGCCGAATGACCACCTCCTGTAGAGGATTCTATCATGTCCAGATGCCATACTGAAAAAGTGCTGAACATCACCAATCCAATATTGAAGAAAGAAGGCGGACCCCCTGAGAATGAAGCTGGATCTCCAGGAGCATTTTGAGGCTGGAAGATGGACCCCTTCCAAGATACCAAATCCGGAAGGTCCACCACTGCTGTGGTGTTCCGCGGTCCAGAGTTGCGGGTGGCTTCCATCCAGAACTCAGGAGGCAGCCTCAGATATTGTTCAGATGAATCCCGACTTGTGCGCACCATGTTCTTCCAGACATGTTTTCCTGCGAGCATGGGGGAAAATGGGAGGATCGGGCCTTCACCTGCACTCCATTAACAGGTTGCAAACGAGGTTCAGGCTGGCAGGTTCTCTAAACTGTCAGGGTGGACATCAGAGAAAGATCCCGCTGTAAATTCATGCTATCATTGAACCGATTTCTGGGCCTTCTGCCATATTCTTCCCCCCCATGCCCGGCAGGGGTTTGAGAGAATTCTGCCCATTGTTGCGTGAATACACATGAACCTAGCATAATAAAACCTCTACGTTTTGCCACACTGAAATGAAAAATGCAGATTATTAAGTGGACATCAAAGTTTATTTCCTAGTCATCTTGAGTTCATCTTTTAACCCCACCACCATGTCGATCCAGGACTTAGGTACCTCGGTCTGAGAGCAATTTTTGTGATGAGGCAACAGGTTATTCCTTAGTCTTTGGACAATGCGGGTAGAGTTTTAATCTCAGGAGATGATGCACGGCTGTGACATAATTACTGGTAATTTGCCAACTCTGATGAGATTCAGTGTGGAAAATTCAAGCAGAAAATCGCCGTGGGCCCATGGATATTTCATTTTATAATAAGCACCCTCGTGTCTGATGCACAGGGTCATCACAATAAAGGGGTTTAGCACCGTGTATTTAATTCACAAGGCAGCAACTGAATCATTTGAGGTCACGCTACGCTCTTTGCTGAAGAACAACATTAAAAGCTTAATGGGAATTGTTGGCATTGAGCGACTTAACAAAGGTCAGATGAGCAATATCATTCCTATGTATGAGATTTTTAAAGACCCCAAAGTCACGTGAAAATCGTAAAGCAGCAAAAATGATAATGGATTGTGAGGGAGAAGGGAAGTTCACCGAAAGCTTGGAAGCTTGGTGACGTTAATGGATGAGGGAAAATTGTTCCTTGACATATAACCAGCTGTCTCCACTGCCAGGATCCCTTCTAATTGTAATACATTAGGAGCAACAATAATTGGTTAGCTGGAGTCATTTAGTCAATTAGATGAAAACCTGGACTGTGCCAAGGGATAACAGACAAAATTAACTTCTAATGGAAGGCAGCTGTAAAATATAATATGCAATATCATCATCAATAACCTGCTGAGTGTTTGTGCATTCCTTGCACACCTCTTCTTTAACATTCAAATTCAGAATCATTACTGAATGCATTTAATCATGTGAATCCTTTTAATCTTTCTGTACTGTTCTGGAAAAGCCTACATGATAAAGCCTGATAGAACCGGTAGATTAATGAGTGCTCCCTACATTGCTGCAGAATCCTCGCTGTTACCTTTCAATATTGGGTCAATCAAAATTACCTTGCCCGCTTTTTTATCCTACCCCCACTAATTATCCAACTCTTTTTGGCTGCAGTATATTTAGACCTAGTGATGTTTAGGCCGCACCTTTGAGCGGGCAGCGTCGGGAGCGGGCAGTGGAGTGAGTGGGAAGTAGAGTGAGAGCTGACGGGCTTTGGCTCATCGGGCTTCGGCGTAAACAGGCAGAGGTGGGGTAGGTTTAGACAGTTTTTTTTTCTGTGTCATTGGAAGAAAGGGGGAATGATGATTGTGAGGCCAGTTTGTTGTTCTCAGTGTCTGATGTGGGAGGTCCTGGAGTCAGCTAGCCTCCCAGACGTCCATATTCTGCGCCAGGTGCGTCGAGCTGCAGCTCTTAAGGGACCGCGTTGGGGAACTGAAACTGCAGCTCAATGACCTTCGTCTGGTTAGGGAGAATGAGGAGGTGATAGATAGGAGTAACAGGCAGGTGGTCACACCGGGGCCACGGGAGACAGACAAGTGGGTCACGGTTAGGAAGGGGAAGGGGAAAGGTCAGGTACTAGAGAGTACCCCAGTGACTGTGCCCCTTAAAAATATGTACTCCTGTTTAAGTACTGTTGGGGGGGGACAGCCTACCTGGGGGAAGCAACAGTGGCCGTGCCTCCGGCGCAGAGTCCGGCCCGGCAGCTCAGAAGGGGAGGGAAAGGGAGGATGAGCAAACTGACCACAGCACCAGGGTACAGGGTGCCATCCAAGTGGGGGGAGAAACAAATAATGTAGTAGAAATTGGGGATAGGACACTTTTGGACGCTGTTGCGGGGGGGGACTTAGCAGGGATAAGCCATGGTGTACAGGTCACTGGCTCAGAGTCTGTCCTTGTGGCTTAGAAGGGAAGGGGGGAGAGGAGTAGAGGATTAGTCATTGGGGACTCCATAGTTAAAGGGACGGATAGGAGATTCTGCGGGAACGAGAGAGACACGCGGTTGGTGTGTTGCCTCCCGGAGCCAGAGTCCGCGATGTCTCGGATCGTGTTTTCGATATCCTTAAGGGGGAGGGGGACCAGCCCCAACTTGTGGTTCACATAGGCACTCAAGACATAGGTAGGAAAAGGGATGGGGATGTGAGGCAGAAATTCAGGGAGTTAGGGTGGAAGCTTAGGGCTAGAACAAACAAAGTTGTTATCTCTTGTTTGTTACCCGTGCCACGTGATAGTGAGGAGAGGAATAGGGAGAGAGAGCAGTTGAACACGTGATTACAGGGATGGTGCAGGAGGGAGGGATTCAGATACCTGGACAATTGGGGCTCTTTTTGGGGTAGGTGGGACCTCTACAAACAGGATGGTCTGCACTTGAACCAGAGGGGTACCAATATCTTGGGGGGGAAATTTGCTAATGCTCTTCGGGAGGGTTTAAACTAATTCAGCAGGGGGGTGGGTACCTGAATTGTCGCTCCGGTGTACAGGAGGTTGAGAGTAGTGAGGTCATGGATGAGGTTTCAAAGTCGCAGGAGTGTACTGGCAGGCAGGAAGGCGGTTTGAAGTGTGTATACTTCAACGCCAGGAGCATCTGGAATAAGGTGGGTGAGCTTGCAGCATGGGTTGGTGCCTGGGATTTCGATGTTGTGGCCATCTCGGAGACATGGATAGAGCAGGGACAGGAATGGTTGTTGCAGGTTCTGGGGTTTAGACGTTTCAGTAAGTGCAGGGAAGGTGGTAAAAGAGGGGGAGGTGTGGTATTGTTAGTCAAGGATAGTATTACGGTGGCAGAAAGGACATTTGATGAGGACTCATCTACTG
Organism: Mustelus asterias; assembly: GCF_964213995.1. Classification (NCBI taxonomy): domain Eukaryota; kingdom Metazoa; phylum Chordata; class Chondrichthyes; order Carcharhiniformes; family Triakidae; genus Mustelus; species Mustelus asterias. The sequence goes on from NW_027591714.1 coordinate 6,350, forward strand.
AGGTAGTTTGGGCTGAGGTTAGAAACAGGAAAGGAGAGGTCACCCTGTTGGGAGATTTTTTATAGACCTCTGAAAAGTTCCAGAGATGTAGAGGAAAAGATTGCAAAGATGATTCTGGATAGGAGTGAAAGTAACAGGGTAGTTGTACTGGGGGACTTTAACTTTACAAATATTGACTGGAAAAGCTATAGTTCGAGTACTTTAGAGGGGTCGATTTTTGTCCAGTGTGTGCAGGAAGGCTTCCTGACGCAGTATGTAGATAGACCAACAAGAGGCAAGGCCACATTGGATTTGGTACTGGGTAATGAACCAGACCAGGTGTTAGATTTGGAGGTAGGTGAGCACTTTGGTGACAGTGACCACAATTCAATTACGTTTACTTTAGTGATGGAAAGGGATAGGTATATACCAAAGGGCAAGAGTTATAGCTGGGGGAAAGGAAATTATGATGCGATTAGGCGAGATTTAGCTGGCATAGGTTGTGGAAGGAACCTGCAGGGGATGGGCACAATTGTAATGTGGAACTTGTTCAAGGAACAGCTACTACGTGTCCTTGATAAATATGTACCTGTCAGGCAGGGAGGAAGCAGACATGTGAGGGAACTGTGGTTTACTAAGGAGGTTGAATCTCTTGCGAAGAGGAAGAAGGAGACTTATGTTAAGATGAGACATGAAGGCTCAGTTAGGGCGCTTGAGAGTTACAAGTTAGCCAGGAAAGACCTAAAGAAAGAGTTAAGAAGGGCCAGGAGGGGACATGAGAAGTCTTTGGCAGGTAGGATCAAGGAAAACCCTAAAGCGTTCTATAGGTATGTCAGGAGTAAAAGAATGACTCGGGTAAGATTAGGGCCAGTCAAGGACAGGAGTGAGAAGTTGTGCGTGGAGTCTGAAGAGATAGGAGAGGCACTAAATGAATATTTTTCGTCGGTATTCACACTGGAGAGGGACAGTGTTGTCGAGGGGAGTACTGAGATGCAGGCTGTTGGACTGGATGGTACTGATGTTCATAAGGAGGAGGTGTTAGCAATTCTGGAAAGGGTAAAAATAGATAAGTCCCCTGGGCCGGATGGGATTTATCCTAGGATTCTCTGGGAGGCTAGAGAGGAGATTGCAGAGCCTTTGGCTTTGATCTTTGTGTCGTCATTGTCTACAGGAACAGTGCCAGAAGACTGGAGGATAGCAAATGTTGTCCCATTGTTCAAGAAGGGGAGTAGGGACAACCTTGGTAATTATAGACTGGTGAGCCTTACTTCTGTTGTGGGCAAAGTATTGGAAAGGATTATAAGAGATAGGATTTATAATCACCTGGAAAGGAATAATTTGATTAGGGATAGTCAGAACGGTTTTGTGAAGGGTAGGTCGTGCCTCACAAACCTTATTGATTTCTTTGAGAAGGTGACCAAAGAGGTGGATGAGGGTAAAGCGGTTGATGTGGTGTATATGGATTTCAGCCAAGCGTTTGATAAGGTTCCCCATGGTAAGCTTTTGCAGAAAATACGGACACATGGGATTGAGGGTGATTTAGTGGTTTGGATCAGGAATTGGCTAGCTGTAAGAAAACAAAGGGTGGTGGTTGATGTGAAATATTCATCCTGGAGTTCAGTTACTAGTGGTGTACCGCAAGGATCTGTTTTGGGGCCACTTCTGTTTGTCATTTTTATTAATGACTTGGATGAGGGCGTGGATGGATGGATTAGTAAATTTGCGGATGACACTAAAGTCGGTGGAGTTGTAGACAGTGCGGAGGGAAGTGGCAGGTTACAGAGGGACATAGATAAGCTGCAGAGCTGGGCTGAGAGGTGGCAAATGGAGTTAAATGCGGAAAAGTGTGAGGTGATTCACTTTGGAAGGAGTAACAGGAATACAGAGTACTGGGCTAATGGTAAGATACTTGGTAGTGTGGATGAACAGAGGGATCTGGGTGTCCACGTGCATAGATCCCTGAAAGTTGATAGGGTTGTTAAGAAGGCGTACGGTGTGTTAGCTTTAATTGGGAGAGGGATTGAGTTTCGGAGCCAGGAGGTCATGCTGCAACTGTACAAAACTCTGGTGCGGCCGCATTTGGAGTACTGCGTACAGTTCTGGTCGCCGTATTATAGGAAAGATGTGGAAGTGTTGGAAAGGGTGCAGAGGAGATTTACCAGGATGTTGCCTGGTATGGTGGGAAAATCGTATGAGGAAAGGCTGAGGAGCTTGAGGTTGTTTTCGTTACAGAGAAGAAGGTTAAGAGGTGACTTAATAGGGGCATACAAGATGATCAGAGGATTAGATAGGGTGGATAGTGAGAGCCTTTTTCCTCGGATGGTGTTGGCTAGCACGAGGGGACATAGCTTTAAATTGAGGGGTGAGAGATATAGGACAGATGTTAGAGGTAGGTTCTTTACTCAGAGAATAGTAAGGGCGTGGAATGCCCTGCCTGCAGCAGTGGTGGACTCGTCAACGTTGAGAGCGTTCAAATGGTTATTGGATAAACATATGGATGATATTGGAATAGTGTAGGTTAGATGGGCTTTAGATTGGTACCACTGGTCGGCGCAACATCGAGGGCCGAAGGGCCTGTACTGTGCTGTAATGTTCTATGTTCTATGTTTAATGTTTCCTGAATGTGAGAAAACAGCTTGAATTAATTCAGCACTGAGGTTCTCAAGTCAAAGTTAAGCAGGCCTGTAATCTGTAAGTTTTGTGATTAATCAGGTTTAATAAACAAGGGAACTGACTGACAACTTTAAACGGTAAGCAGCTACAACCATAACGGTAAAAAAATTGATGTGTAGTGTAAGTCTCAGCGGTGGCACTCTTGCCTCTGGGTGGGGCAGTTGTGGTTAAATCCTACTCCAGATAGTTGAGGAAGGGTAAACCACCGCCCCCCCTCCCCCATCCAATACTAGGTTATCTGTCTCTTGTTCTTAAGATTGCTATATCTTGTTGCAATCCCTCACAGCTACAGTTTGATAACAAACACTATTATGTATGCCCCTGTGGACTAAGGGATATAAAGAATCACAAGGGAGGCTTGAATACTTCAATACTGGAAGCTGTTTATTTAAGGTGTGCACTGATTCACAATCAGGTCTAAGACTGCCCACAGGGTTCCACACTGGGCAGAGCTAATAGCCCAGGAGGCACGGGGGCATCTGTCCCGTACACTTAAAGGGGCAGTCCCACCCCGAACCCCAACATACTATATATATATTATATATTACATCACAAACACATTCTCCCTCTCTTTGGTTCTGATGAAGAGTCAAACGGACTCGAAATGATAACTCTGTTTTCTCCCCCTTCAGATGCTGACAGACCTGTTGAGTTTTTCCATCATTCTATGTTCTTGTTTCAGGTTCTAGCATCCGTACTATGTTGCTTATTTTAAGGATGTAATCTTGATTGACATGACAGTGCAGTACGGGGCAGCACTGCACTGTTGGAAGTTTGTTTCTGGATGAGATGTCAAACCAAATATGCTTTCTCCAATCTCAAAGCATTTCAAAAGAAGATGGAGGGGAGTTCTGCCACGTTTTTGATCCATATTTGTCCCTCGGCAAACATCGTAATGGCTGTTTAATTGCTCATTTATCTCAGTTACTCCATATGAGACATTGATGTGTTCAAATTGACATTATAGCAGTGAGGGTACTTCAAAAGCATATTATTGACTGCGAAGTACTTTGGACACTCTGAGGTCTTAAAAGGTGCTATATAAATGCACATTTGTTCTTTATCCTTCACCACCTCCACCATGCCCCCTTTCCATGGAATATTATTTAGCTTTTAATGTGTCTGTGCAGTCAGTGAGGAAAGCGAGGAATTCAAACACTCTTATCAGATGAGGAAAGTGGTTATACCACAGACCGTCTACCCCTAGGATGTTTTTTTATATTGATGGTAGAGTTTCTTACCATTGTTTGGCATAAGTTATGAAAGATGCTGGGACTGCTACATTTTCACAACCGGCTCCTTTTACGGAGTTCATCAGCAGCATTGGTCATGTTTCCAGTATTTGGTTATGATCAACATAGGCGAGCTTTCATCCAATTGTCAAAATCGTCCCAGCTAACCAATTATTGTTGCTCCTAATGTATTACAATGATCTCCTCCATTGTGAAAATCTGGGCCTTAATCATAGAATCGTAGAAACCCTACAGTGCAGAAGGAGGCCATTCGGCCCATCGAGTCTGCACCGACCACAATCCCACCCAGGCCCTACCCCCATATCCCTACATATTTACCCGCTAATCCCTCTAACCTACACATCTCAGGACATTAAGGGGCAATTTTAGCATGGCCAATCAACCTAACCCGCACATCTTTGGACTGTGGGAGGAAACCGGTGCACCCGGAGGAAACCCACGCAGACACGAGGAGAATGTGCAAACTCCACACAGACAGTGACCCAAGCCGGGAATCGAACCCAGGTCCCTGGAGCTGTGAAGCAGCAGTGCTAACCACTGTGCTACCGTGCCGCCCCAATGTTTGATTGACTGTGTCTCGAGTCCATTCTCCACCCAATTTTGAGATGTGCATTGGACTGCCCATAATATCCACTGGGGCGGATGGATCAGATCTGTCATCAGACATGCAGCTTCTGCACAACTCCATCTTTTAGAAGAAGTGGATACTTGGTGATTTCAGGAATCACTGGGTGCAACACTCTGGAAAAGAAATAACAGAGTGCTGCCGCCAGCGGGAAAATCGATGCATTCCCTTTGACCCCGGCAGCGCTAATCAGGTGCCATTCAACAGCTTTTCAACTGACAAACCTGCCCCAACGAGAATCACACCGGGCCAAATTCCCAGGCATGTGAGCCGCCAAAATTGGGGATCAGCTGTGTTCAGCTGATAAGCGGGAGCGCCATTTAAACATTCCCCTCAGCACTGACTGAGTCCAGCCAGGAAGATGGCTTTATGGAGAGCTGCACCAAGGTATCTGGATGCTGACCTGAACCATATGCTGGATGCAGTGGAGGGGAGGTGGGCCATGCTATTCCCCAGAGTTGGCAGGAGACCACCAGCAAACCTCATGAATGCAGCCTGGGATGCGGTGGCAGAGGCTGAGAGTGCCAGCAGCCTCACCAGGAGCACCAGCATCCAATGTTGCGAAAAGATTAGAGCTGCAAAGGTTAGTACCCACCTGTCTCCTCCTCCCAACTCGTACCCCTGGCATTTTGCCAGCAACCTCCTCCCTGCCACCTCACAGCCTCCCAACATCTGACCTCTTAGCATCTTCCTCAGAAGCCTCCAGCAGTCCCTATCATAACGCCTGTCTGGCTAGATGTAGTGCCCACACATGCCACCTGTTATTAACCCCCCCATCCCTTCTCTCCCTCCCCCCTCCGCCCCCCCCCTCCGCCCCCCCCCCTCCGCCCCCCCCCCCCTCCGCCCCCCCCTCCGCCCCCCCCTCCCCCCCCCTCCCCCCCCCCTCCCCCCCCCCCCTCCCCCACCCCTCCCCCCCCCCCTCCGCCCCCCCTCCGCCCCCCCCCCTCTCCCCCCCCCCCCTCAACTCATTGAATGCCTTATCCCCATGAGTAACATGCAGCCAGCCCCTTGGGCTGGACAGCTTCAAGCTTTACACTCCCTCCTGCCCATTTCAAGGGGCCAGATTCCCCAGACTAGTGGCAGCAGCATCAAGGTCGTCTCTGTGGCGCTGATACAGAGATTTCCACAGACTCTGATAAGGGGTCTTCATTGAGAGACTCTGATAGGGAGTCCTCATTGAGAAAGACTCTGATAAGGGGTCCTCATTGAGAAAGACTCTGATAGGGGGTCCTCATTGAGAAAGACTCTGATAGGGGGTCCTCGTTGAGAAAGACTCTGATAGGGGGTCCTCATTGAGAAAGACTCTGATAGGGGGTCCTCATTGAGAAAGACTCTGATAGGGGGTCCTCATTGAGAAAGACTCTGATAGGGGGTCCTCATTGAGGGACAGATAAGTGGTCCTCATTGAGAGAGATTCTGATAGGTGGTCCTTATTGAGAGAGATTCTGATAGAGGGTCCTCATTGAGAGGCTCTGATAGGGGGGCCTCATTGTGAGACTCTGATAGGGGGGCCTCATTGAGGGACAGATAGGTGGTCCTCATTGAGAGAGATTCTGATAGGGGGTCCTCAGTGAGAGAGACTCTGATAGGGGGTACTCATTGAAGAACGCTTGAACCTTCTTGTCTGAACTGTGGCAGATACTTTTGTGGCGATGTAATAACTGTCCAGGCAAGCGGCTCCTTCCTAAGAGATTGAATTGAAGCCACTGCAGCAGGATTTATGTCACTTAAAGATCTCTGTCATTTTAGGAAGCTTGGCAGAGTTAAAAAAGAAAACCAGTGAGAGACTAGTGCGGTTAAATAAAGCTTATCAGTTTTGTCAGAAGCTTTGCTGGCAACAAAGAAAAGCCAATAGCCCCAACAGAACTTTGAGGGGGGGGGAACAGATTTTTTAAAATGGACCAGGAAGAACACCTGTGGAGAAAAGGAGAAGCAGTTCAGGCTTAATGGAGTATCAATAATGTAGTCTGTGAACTGCCCAGGAGCTGTCACTCAAACTGCCTTGTAACAGTAGGTGGAGCAGAAGGAGATTGTATAAGGAAAGAATAATGCCTCCACTGAAATGGCAAGCTCCTGTCAATCAAAGCAATTCAAAGAAGTCTGCTAACACTTGGGGCTTATGAGTGGAAGCAAGGGGATCTCCCTTTTGATGTGAGGGCAGCCATTTTTAAAGGAGGAGCTGGGAAATTTCCTCTCTGCACACGACCCAGGAGAGAAAAGTAGGGCCAAAGGAAGCAAGGAAAAGTTTATATTTCCCCCAGCAAAAGCTGAGTGACTGTGATGAGATTAAAACAGGTGTTCGGATTGACATCTTTTAGTTCGACCTGGAAAAATCTTTTCCTGTGCCTTGGTTTACAGGGTAAAACCAGAAGGTGACAGCTGGAACCTGGAAGGCATCCAAGGTGTCAGAATTGTTGTCTGCGGTGTTTTCAGCCATAGAAAATGCAGTGAGAATAAAGGCATGTGATTCTGGACCTGTGTCAATGATTATACCTGTCAGGGTGTGCGTCTCTGCTGAAGCAAAATTGGCACGGACACTATTCACCTGAAATGATAATGCCTCAATGCTCCAGATTCCCCATTCTCTTCTGAGTTTTTTGCTGCAACCAGTCTCCAAAAGTCATCCGATTTCTGCTTCTCAGTGTGACAAAGGGTTATAATGCGAGCAAATGCTTCTTGAATTCCATCAGTTTTAGTTCAAAGGTATATGATGCATTATGTTATATATTATGGGAAGATGACTGGTTGACTTGATTGTGACTTGTTTGCCATGCTGATATCGCTTTAACTGGTGTGTGTCATTTTGCAAGGATACATTATTGTCGGTGCTTAACTCTCTGCATATTGTGCAAATTTGTGTCAATTATGCCAGAAGCAAGGTTGCAGTGAAAATAACCATTCTGCTGTAAATGAGCTAAATCATTAATAGTTATTTCTGGTACTTTGGGTTTTTTTCTGCTAAAATGTGCTATTATTCAATAATTTGTAAAGTGGGAATTTACTGCAAAGAAACTTTTGCTTCATTGGATAATTTAATTCAGCAAGTTTGAATTAAATACTAATTCCTGCAGCAGAAGCCTCTTGGTTCAGGTCTTGGGATTGCAGTCTTTTTGTTTTGTCACAGAACACATGGGTTGAGCATCATTTAACAATGTAAAATGGTGCCTGAGCAATTTCAGATATCCTGCATAGAAGTGTTAATGTGATCAACTTCCTGCCATCCTATTCAGCCTAATTTGAATCTTGTTGCAGTGCGTGATTTTGAGTACAGTGTGTTCTTATAAGCCTTTCTCCTATGTAATTGTCTGACTGGTGTCTGTTGAGAGTTCTGAGCAAGTGCGGGCTTTGGGCAGGCTTTTCAGTCTGCAAGAGGGTGTTCTGCAAGCAAGACCTGTTTTACGAGTGCTCCCGTTTTCACCTACTGTTATTGCTGTTCTGCTGAGTTACTGTTGTTGTTAAACTTTGTTCTTTTATTATATCATAGAATAGAATCTAGAATCCCTACAGCATAGAAGGAGGTCATTCAGCCCATCGAGCCTGCACTGATAACAATCCCACGCTGGCCTTATCCCCGTAACCCCATGTATTTACCATGCAATTCCACCTGACATTAAGGGACAATTTAGCCAATCAACCTAACCTGCACATCTTTGGACTGTGGGAGGAAACCAGAGCACCCGGAGGAGACCCACGCAGAGATTTGGGCTTAAAAGAAGATCCTTCTTTTAAATAATACACTGGACCACATTTATTGTGGTCCAGAGCAACCACAGATCTCTTCCTCCTCTCTTCTTGGTGATTGCATGCATTTTCCTTGGAGTTTCACATTTTGTCTTGTGAGATTGTGGGTATATGATGGATAGCCGTGGCTGGGAAGCCTCTAAAACAATCATGTTGTCTGTATTGCTGCTGCCATTTAGCTAAATTATTTTGAGAACAAAAATTGCTAAGTCGAAGTGAGTCACAAGCTGGAATTTGCTAATTTATCAATTTATGCAAATTATCGTGCCTGTCAGAAGCAACAAAAATTGTTTTCTAATTAGATCATAGGTGTTGTTGGCTGGGCCATCATTTATTGCCTATCCCTCATTGCCCTTGAACTGAGTGGCTTGCTAGTCCCATTCAGAGGGCAGTTGAGAGTCAATTGAGAGTAGAGATGGTGTATGCTGTGGAGGGATTGTCCACAGAGTCTCTGTGGGCGGAAGTTCGGAGTGGGAAGGGGTCGATCACTTTGCTGGGAGTTTTCAAGAGACCGCCCAATAGTAAGAGGGAGGTGGAGGAGCAGATAGGGAAACAGATCCTGGAGAGTTGCAATAATAGCAGAGTTGTTGTGATGGGAGACTTTAATTTCCCAAACATAGATTGGAATATCCTTAGGGTAAGGGGATTGGATGGGGAAGAGTTCGTTAGGTGTGTTCAGGAGGGTTTCCTGACACAGCATGTGGACAAGCCTACAAGAGGAGAGGCTGTACTTGATCTGATACTGACCAATGAACCTGGACAGGTGTCAGATCTCTCAGTGGGAGAGCATCTTGGGGACAGCGATCATAACTCTATCTCCTTTATGCTTGCATTGGAAAAAGAGAGGATCAGGCAAGCTAGGAAAGTGTTTATATGGAGTAAGGGGAAATATGAAGACATAAAGCAGCAAATTATAGGAGTAAATTGGAAGGAGGTATTCTCGGGGAAATGTACTGAAGAGAGGTGGCAGTTTTTCAAGGAATGTCTGTCTAGAGTTCTACAGGACAACGTTCCGAGCAGACAGGGAGGAGTTGGTAGGTTAAAGGAACCGTGGTGCACGAAAGCTGTGCGGGACCTAGTCGAGAAGAAAAGGAAAGCATACAAAAGAGAGCTTGGCGAAGATAGGGATCTAGATGAGTATACGGCTTGTAGGAAGGGACTAAAGAAGGAAATTAGGAGAACCCGAAGGGGTCACGAGAAGGCCTTGGCAGGTAGGATTAAGGAAAACCCTAAGGCGTTCTATAAATATGTGAAGAGTAAAAGGATGAGACGTGAAGGAATAGGGCCTATAAAAGGTGAAGGCGGGAAAATCTGTACGGAACCAGTAGAAATGGCAGAGGTGCTTAATGAATATTTTGCCTCGGTTTTCACAGAGGAGAAGGACCTGGGTGGATGCACTGTGGGCTTGCGGTGGACTGAAAAGATTGAGTATGTGGACTTTAACAAAGAGGTTCTGCTGGACTCTTTGAATGGCATCAAGATAGATGAGTCGCCGGGTCCGGATGGGATGTACCCCAGGTTACTGTGGGAGGCGAGGGAAGAGATTGCAGAGCCTCTTGCGATGATCTTTGCGTCGTCGATGGAGACGGGAGAGGTGCTGGAGGATTGGAGGATTGCGGATGTGGTTCCTATTTTCAAGAAGGGGAATAGGGATAGCCCAGGAAAATCCCGATCGGTGAGTCTAACCTCAGTGGTTGGTAAGCTGATGGAGAAGATCCTGAGGGACAAGATTTATGAGCATTTAGAGAGGGTTAGTATGCTCAAGAATACTCAGTATGGCTTTGTCAAAGGCAGATCGTGCCTTACGAGCCTGGTGGAGTTCTTCGAAAATGTGACTAAATACATTGACGAAGGGAAAGCGGTAGATGTGGTTTATATGGATTTTAGCAAGGCGTTCGATAAGGTCCCCCATGCAAGGCTTCTAGAAAAAGTGAGAGGGCTTGGGATACAAGGGGCTGCTGCCCTGTGGATTCAGAACTGGCTTGCCCAAAGGAGGCAGAGGGTGGGTATAGATGGGTCTTTTTCTAAATGGAGGTCGGTCACCAGTGGTGTGCCCCAGGGATCTGTTCTGGGACCCTTGCTGTTTGTCATTTTCATAAATGACCTGGATGAGGAAGTGGAGGGATGAGTTGGTAAGTTTGCCGACGACACGAAGGTCGGTGGGGTTGTGGATAGTCTGGAGGGATGTCAGAAGTTACAGAGGGACATAGGATGCAAGACTGGGCGGAGAAGTGGCAGATGGACTTCAACCCAGATAAAGGCGTAGTGGTCTGTTTTGGCAGGTCAAATGGGATGAAGGAGTACAATATAAAGGGAAAGACTCTTAGTACTGTAGAGGATCAGAAGGACCTTGGGGTCCGGGTCCATAGGACTCTAAAATCGGCCCCGCAGGTGGAGGAGGTGGTTAAGAAGGCGTATGGTGTGCTGGCCTTTATCAATCGAGGGATTAAGTTTAGGAGTCCGGGGATAATGATGCAGCTATATACGACCCTCGTCAGACCCCACTTGGAGTACTGTGCTCAGTTCTGGTCGCCTCATTACAGGAAGGATGTGGAAAAGATTGAAAGGGTGCAGAGGAGATTTACAAGGATGTTGCCTGGATTGCCTTATGAGGATAGGCTGAGGGAGCTCGGTCTTTTCTCCTTGGAGAGACGTAGGATGAGAGGAGACCTAATAGAGGTATATAAGATGTTGAGAGGCATAGATCGGGTGGACTCTCAGAGGCTTTTTCCCAGGGTGGAAATGTCTGCTACGAGAGGACACAGGTTTAAGGTGCTGGGGGGTAGGTACAGGGGAGATGTTAGGGGGAGGTTTTTCACACAGAGGGTTGTGGGCGAGTGGAATCGGCTGCTGTCGGGGTGGGGGCAAACTCAATAGGGTCTTTTAAGAGACTCCTGGATGAGTACATGGGACTTAATAGGATGGAGGGTTATAGGTAGGCCTAAAAGGTAGGGATATGTTCGGCACAACTTGTGGGGCTGAAGGGTCTGTTTTGTGCTGTAGTTTTTCTATGTTTCTTAGAATCTTAGAATCCCTACAGCACAGAAAGAGGCCATTCGGCCCATCGAGTCTGCACCGACCACAATCCCACCCAGGCCCTACCATCTTATCCCTACATATTAACCCACTACTCCCTCTAACCTACAGACACTAAGGGCAATTTTAGCATGGCCAATCAACCTAACCCGCACATCTTTGGACTGTGGGAGGAAACCGGAGCACCCGGAGGAAACCCACGCAGACACGAGGAGAATGTGCAAACTCCACACAGACAGTGACCCAAGCCGGGAGTCGAACCCAGGTCCCTGGAGCTGTGAAGCAGCAGTGCTAACCACTGTGCTACCGTGCCGCCCGTTTCTATGTTTCTAACCACATTGCTGTGGATCTGGAGTCTCATGTAGGCCAGACCCAGTAAGGATGACAGATTTCCTTTCCTAAAGGACATTAGTGAACCAGATGGGTTTTCACTGACAATCGACAATGGTTTCATAGTCATCATAAGACTCTAATTCCAGATTTCAAATTTCACCATCTGCCGTGTTGGGATTCAAACCCAGGTCCCTCGACCATTACCGGGGTCTCTGGATGAGTCCAGTGCGAATACCACTACACCATCACCTCACCTGGCAGCATTGTAGAATGCTGAGTCCATTTTGAATTTTGGTGGTGGCACAAGCAGGTTGTAGTGAACCAGCTGCCAATACACTGCATCTGGTATACGTGAAGTCAGTGAAAAGTGTGGGGTGGTTTGGCAAGCAACTGAGCTGCTAATACCAAATTTCCGGCACTGCTCAAAGTAAAAATCAGCTGTCGCCCTCTCCATTTCACAGGTCGTCATCTTCCAACTCCACCCCTACCACCACTGAATGCTTTACCCATACCCACAGGCTTGTCTGCTCCAATCTTGTGCTCCTGTCCTCCACCCTTTAGAATCTTTAACTTCTCCAAAACTCTGTCTTATTCTGCACCACCTTCTGCCTGCTCTTTGCCTTTGTCCTTGCTGTTTTGTTTCCATTTCCCCCTTACCTCAACATCAAAATGCTCACCCTTCTGTTTAAATTCCTCCATTACATCTCCCAGTCCCAAACACAGTGACTATCTCCAGTGTACAAACACCTCGCAGAAACTCTCTACTCATCTGCCCCGGTCTCTTTTTCAACCCCGACCATTTGCTCACCATGATGGCCATATACTTACCTTGGCTCCAGAGCCTTGGCTCTGGAAGTCTTTTTCCACTGCCTTGTCCTCTTTTTAAGACTGTTCTCAAAATCCGCAACCTTTCTAATCCTTCCTCGTTCAGCTTGACATCCATTTTGTCCTCTGAAGTCATCCTCTGGGATGAGATGCTTTTAAATGCAAGTTTTTTTTTATTGTCATTTGTTATTGAAGTGCATTGGACCAGGCCCCAGGATCAATATTAATTCACTAAACTAAAAACAATCTAAACAATGTATTCACCTGTCGCTAAAGGTTGTACCTGTGATTACTTACATTGCTTGAACAATTAGTTCAAAAACGTGCAGTCAAGTCTCCAGTGGTGTTGGGTTTAAAGCATCAAGTGTCCTTTATTAGGGCTCTGCTCAAAAGTTGGATGGTTCATTTCATTTCATGCCGCACTTGTGGCATTTTGATTCCTGGAAGGTTGCTTGCAGTCTTTCATGCTTTCAAAATGACAGAAAGATGTACCACATCATAGAGTGTGGGATAATAGCAAGAGACAGTGAACAGTCATGTGTGTATGTGTGTGTGCAGATGCTCTTCAGAGCTCCTCAAGGGAAATGGAATGCCACATCCAAACAGATCACATGTCTGCTTTAAAGTGTCCAACTTTTGTGTGTTTGTGCCCTCCTGTTGTCTCCTGTCTATTTTTATTTTTTCCCCTCTATCCCCCCCCCCCCCCCGCCCCCCCCCCCCCCCCTCCCCCTCCCCGCTTCCCTTCACTCCATTCTTTTTCTCTCTCTTTGAGTTTAAGAGAAGCAAGGGAACTGACAGAGAATTAATTTTAAAACGGTGTAGAGGGCTGTGTAGACTTCAGTTTTTTTAAAATGGGAGAGCGGCAAAGAGTTCAGTTTGAATAGGGCATAGAAAGCAGTCGAGAATTCAGCTCATACAGAGTGTGGAGAGCAGCCAGTCTAAGAACCAACTGGGTTCTGAGAAAATTCAAACATTACAGGAAAACAATTGAGTGATTGGTTGGTGATTATTTTGTTCATTTATCTTTTAAAACCCAGGTAATGATTATAATTTTAAAGTTTTATAAGGTTTATCACCACTACTAAGATGCACTAAATATGGGTAGGGTTTATCAATACTGCAAAGATAAATCAATAATGCTAAGTTTTATTTAGTAAAGTTTTATTGCCAGTAGTAAAGTTTCATCATAATCACAAGGCTATCACTTATTAAGTAGAGAAATGACAGGGCTGCTCCAATCCTGAGAGTGCCCCTAACTATGCTATGTGGGAACGTCAGGATACTTCCCTTATCCTGGGTAATCATGAGTTGCAGCAGCTTAAGCTCTGCATTGTGGAACTGGAGGAGTAGCTGGCATGACTGCAGAGCATCCATGGAGTTGAGAGTTATGTGGATAGCATGTTTATTGATGTGATTACCTCACAGTTTAACAATATGCAGGGAGAAAGGGAAGGGGTGACCACCAGACAGTCAAAAAGGAACAGGCTGGGTGGAGCAGGAGTGCCCCCCGAACATCCTACTCTCCAACCCGTATTCAGTTCTGAATACCAATGAGTGTGATGGTTCATTTTAGGTGTGCAGCAAAGCCAAGTCCATGGTAGTACGGGTAACTCAGCTATATGTGGGGGCATAAGAAAGCCTGGAAGGGCAATGATGATAGGTGATTCGATTGTTAGGAGAATAGGTGTTTCTATGGCCACAGATGTGAATCCCAAAATGGTATATTGTCTTCCTGATGCCAGAGTCAAGAATGGCACTGGGGAGCTGCAGAGCACCCCGAGAGGGGAGGGTGAGCAGTCAGCAGTCATGGTTCACACTGACACCAATGACACAGGTAGAAAGAGGGATGTGGTCCTGCAGTCTGAATTTAGGGAGCGAGATAGAAAATGAGCAAAGCAAGCAGAATCATCTCCAATTACTGCCAGTGCCATGTGCAGGAGAGTACTGAAATAGGAGGATAAAGACAGTGATGAATGCATGGCAGGAATGATCATGTAGGAGGGGGGCCTTCAGGGGCAGAATTTTAAGACCCGTTCATGGTAGGGGCAGACTGCAAAAGGCAGTGAGCCCTTCGGAAGTCCATTGACTTAGACAGGAAGGGAAAATTCCACCGGTGTGAGAGGCCATAAAATTCCACCCTAGATTCTTGGGACTTTGGGACTGGCTCAGGGGAAGTGAGACCTGGACAGGCTGGACAAGCAGCATTAGAACAGAGCTGGGACAGAGTCCTTTGCAAGGCATTTTGCTAGTGCTGTTGAGGGCTTAAGATAAGACAGCAGCGATATGGGAACCAGGAGATAATATTACCAAGGGGCACAAAACACTTGGAGAGATGGATAACACTTGTGTAGGGAATAGTAAACTAATAGCTAGGGTCAGGGTAAAGGAGGCAGTGCTTGAATCTAAATCAGGGTTACTGTGTATGTATGTGAATGTACTGTGTGGTACATGAGATTGGTAGTTACAGCTGCAGATTACCATGTGGAAATATGATGTTGCGGCTGTAACAAAGACCTGGCTGAAAGCAAGGCAGGACTCGGTGTTAAATATCCATGGATACAAAGTGTTGATGAAAGGGTGAAAAGGAGGAGGCATTGCACTATGGATTAAAAGAAGCATTGCAGTGCCAGTGAAAGAGGGTGTACCAGATGGGTCAAAGAAAGAATCGAATTAGCTAGAGCTGAGGAATAAAAAGGTGCAGCTACATCGCTTGGTGCAGTCTATAGGTCAATGAGTGGGGAGGATATAGAGGAACAAATTTGCAAATAAATTACAGAGATGCAAAAATGATAAGAGTACTTGAAATGGAGGACTTTAATTATGCAAATATAGACTGGGATAGTAGTAACGTAAAGGGCAGAGAGGGGCAAGAGTTCCTAGAGTGTGTTCAGGAAACTTTTCTTCAATATGTTTCCATTCCAATGAGAAAGGACAGTAAGAAGTCTCTCAACCAGGTTAAAGTCCAACAGGCTTATTTGGAATCACGAGCTTTCAGAGCGCTACTCCTTCATCAGATGAGTGGAGAGCTAGGTTCACAAACACAGCATTTATGGTTGGAATGCGAATCTTTTCAGATAATCAAGTCTTTACAGATACAATGTGAGTGGAGAGAGGGGAATCACAGTTTCAAGAGGTGTGAATTGTCTCCAGCCAGGAGAGTTAGTAGGATTTTGCAAGCCCAGGCCAAATGGTGGAGATTACTAGTAGTGTGACATGAAACCAAGATCCCGGTTGAGGCCGTCCTCATGCGTGTGGAACTTGGCTATCAGTTTCTGCTCAGTGATTCTGCATTGTCATGTGTCTTGGAAAACGCTTACCCGAAGATCAGACGCTGAAAGACCTTGACTGCAGAAAGGGAACACTCCTGCCTGGAGATTGTCACGCGGTGCCTGTTCATCCGTTGTCATAGTGTCTGCATAATACAAGGGACCCCTAGCTTCTGTCAGAAACTCAGCACCCATGGACCAGTTGAATCAGGAACATTCCTTGTCACAACGGACGTATCGGCACTCCACACCAGCATCCCCCATGAAAATGGCATTGCTGCAACAGCCTCAGTACTCAACTCTGACAACTGCCAATCTCCAGATGCAATTTTACAACTCATCCACGTCATTCTGGGCTACAACGTCTTCACCTTCAACAACCTGTTCTTCATCCAGACACACGGAACAGCCATGGGGACCAAGGTCACACTTCAATACACTAACATCTTCATGCACAAGTTTGAACAAGACCTCTTCACTACACAGGACCTTCACTATACACGAGATACATCGATGACATTTTCTTCCTTTGGACTCATAGCGAAGAATCACTGAAACAACTATATGACGACATCAACAAGTTCCATCCCACCTTCAGACTCACCATGGACTACTCTCCAGGATCTGTTGCATTCTTGGACACATGCAACTCCATCGAGGACGGTCATCTCAACACTTCACTGTACCGCAAGCCCACAGATAACCTCACAATGCTCCACTTTTCCAGCTTCCACCCTAAACATATTAAAAAAGCCATCCCCTACAGACAAGCCCTCCATATACATAGGATCTGCTCAGAAGAGGAGGAACGCAACAGACACAGAAAGACACCCTCGTGAGAACGGTATATGGCGCTCAACTCATCGATTGACAGTGCCGACACGCCACAGTGAAAAACCGCACTGACCTCCTCAGAAGACAAACACGGGGGACACGATCGACAGGGTACCCCTTGTCATCCAGTACTTCCCTGGAGCGGAGAAACTATGACATCATCTTCGGAGCCTTCAACATGTCATCGATGAAGATGAACATCTCGCCAAGACTATCCCCACACCCCCACTACTTGCCTTCAAACAACCACGCAAACTCAAACAGACCATTGTTCGCAGCAAACTATCCAGCCTTCAGGAGAACAGCAACTACAACACCACACAACCCTGCCATGGCAACCTCTGCAAGACATGCCGGATCATCGACATAGATACCACCATCACATGTGAGAACACTACTCACCAGGTACACAGTACACACTCATGCAAGTCGGCCAATGTTGTCTACCTCATACGCTGTAGGAAAGAATGTCCCGAGGCATGGTACATCGGCGAGACTATGCAGACACTACGACAACGGATGAACGGACGCTGCGCGATGATCACCAGGCAGGAGTGTTCCCTTCCTGTCAGGGAACACTTCAACAGTCAAGGTCTTTCAGCCTCCGATCTTGGGGTAAGCGTTCTCCAATGCGGCCTTCAAGACACACAACAACACAGAATCGCCAAGCAGAAACTGATAGCCAAGTTCCGCACACATGAGAATGGCCTCAACCGAGATCTTGGGTTCATGTCACACTACATGTAACCCCACCATTTGGCCTGGGCTTGCAAAATCCTACTAACTGCCCTGGCTTGAGACAATTCACACTGTTTTAACCTGTGATTATCCCTCTCTCCACCCGCATTGTCTGTACCTGTAAAGACTTGATTACCTAAAAAGACTCCCATTCCAACCTTGCAATTGTGTCTCTGTCTATATATGCCGTGTTGTGAACCCAATTCTCCACTCACCTGAGGAAGGAGCAGCGCTTCGAAAGCTCGTGATTCCAAATAAACCTATTGGACATTAACCTGGTGTTGTGAGGTTTCTTACTGTGCCCACCCCAGTCCAACGCCGGCATCTCCACATCAACGAGAAAGGAGACCAGGCTAGGCTTGGAAATGAAGTGGGCCAAGTAGACAAAGAGTCAGTGGGAGAACATTTAAGGGACAGTGATCATTGTATCATACTTTATAGGATGACTATGGAGAAGGACAAAGAACTGTCAAGAGTGAGAAAAAATAACTGAGGGAAAACCCAACTTGAATAGGGCAAGGACTGATCTTGGCTGGTTAAATTGGAGTCAAAGGTTGGCAGGAAAAATGGAAGCTGAACAATGGACTACCTACAACCAAGAGATGATTTGGGTAGGACAAACAAACCAAGAGCTCCCTGGATGATGATGGAGATAGAAATTAAGGTAATGAAGAAAAAGTATACTTAAGGGTCGGATAGAAAGTGCAATTGAAACCAAGCTGAATACAGAAGTTTCAAAAGGGAGCAGAAGGAGCAAATAAGAGAGGTAAAGAGGATGAATGAACAGAGACTGGCAGCCAGCCTTAAAGGAAATTGCAAGGTCTTCTATAGGCATATAAATAGTGATAAAAGGAGAAGTGGAACCGATCAGGGACCAGAAGGTAGATTTACACAGTGGAGGCATAGCTGAGATACTAAATAAATACCTAGGCGGAATAAGATGCCATCCAGGCCATGAAAGCTGAGGTAATACGGACACCAGATGGATTTAAAATTGAAAAGTAGGAAGAGTTGGATAGGTTATCTGTACTTAAAGTTGACCAGGACTGGACGAGATGCACCCAAGAATTCTGAGAGAAATGAGAGTAGAAATTGCGGAGGCACTGGCTATAATGTTTTAGTCTTCCTTACACTCAGGCATGGTCCCAGACTGGAGATTTGCAAACATTACACCCTTCTTCAAAAAAGGGACTAAGGATAAGCCCATCAACGACAGACCAATCAGTTTAACTTCAGTGGCGGGAAACCTCTGGAAACAATCTTTTGGGACAAAATGAATAGTCACATGGTAAGAAGCCTCACAACACCAGGTTAAAGTCCAACAGGTTTATTCGGAATCACAAGCTTTCGGAATGCTTCTCCTTCATCAGGTGAGTGATTCACCTCAAGTCATTTACCTGATGAAGGGGCAGCGCTCCGAAAGCTCATGATTTCAAATAAACCTGTTGGACTTTAACCTGGTGTTGTGAGGCTTCTTACTGTGTCCATCCCAGTCCAACGCTGGCATCTCCGCATAATAATTGCATGGACAAATATGGGTTAATTAAAGAAAACCAGCATGAAATTTTCAAAGAGAAAATCATGTTTAACTAACTTGCAGGAGTTTTTTGAAGAGTTAACAGAAACTTGAAAAGGGCAATGCTGTTGATGTGGTGTACATGGACTTCCAAAAGAAACTAGATACAGTGATACACAGTAGACTTGTGAACAAAGTGATAGCTCATGGAATAAAAGGGACAATAGCAACATGGTTACAGAATTAGCTGCGCGACAGGAGACATAGAGCAGTGGTCAATTGATGTTCTTTGTGCTGGAGGCATGTTTGTGTTGGTGTTCCCCAGAGGCCAGTGTTAGGACCCTTGCTTTTCCTGATGTATATTAATGACCTACACCTTGATGTACAGGGTAGTTTCAAAGCTTGTGGATGACACAGAGATTTTTTATAATTGACTTAAGTCATCCCAGGTACTGATGTTAACTTAAAGGCAAAATAATGCGGATACTGGAATCTGAAACAAAGCCAGAAAATGCTGGAAAATCTCAGCAGGTCTGACAGCATCTGTGGAGAGAGAATAGAGTTAACGGGGGAATTTTCCCATCACGTCTGCTACCGAATCATAGCGGGTGACAAGTGGACCATGCAGCGGTCCGTTGACCTCAGGTGGGATTTTCTGGTTTTGGGCCAAGCACAGCCGGAAAATCCCGCCCAACATTTTGAGTGTGGATGATCCTTTGTCAAAGCTCTGACAAAGGATCATCCACACTCAAAATGTTGCCTCTATTCTCTCTCCACAGATGCTGTCAGACCTGCTGAGATTTTCCAGCATTTTCTGTCTTTGTATTGATAACTGTTCTGCTGGCTTATATAAAAAAAACTATTGTCATATTTTACAGTGCAAGTAAAGTTGCATCCATGTTATTGAACTTCTTTGAAGGAAAATTTGAAACATTGAATGCCAGCCAATTACTTATTTTGAAAGAGGAACTTACTTTGGAACTATCATTGTGGTCAAAACAACATGAACGGTTGATTCCATAACCATAGCAATATTCTTCAAGAATGTCACATTGGAATATTGATTTCTGTACTTGCTCTTTTCTGCGCTGCTGTGACTAATGGTCACTTCATAATCAGTGCATCATTTGGGAAAGAAAATGATTATTTTTTTGTGTACCTATGCAATTCCGCTATGTAACCATTGCAGCTTTTAGGCTGCAATTTCTCATGTGGCTCAGATACTGCCATACAATTTCTGATCATTAAAGAGATGACTGAAAGTAGTTGATGGAATAGTTATTAAAGATCTCGCCAGCAAGGCGCACTATGTGACAGTAGTTGATTAGGCAATCATTAAAGATTTGAGCAGCAAGTTGCTGGGTGATATGATGGTTTGGACGTTGGTTTAAATCCCATTGAGATGGGCAGCACGTGCTCCTCAATCTGCAAGGTCCCAATCTGAAATGGCTTTGGGTGATCCCAATCCAGCTTGTGGTAGGTGTAGTCACAGCTAAAACAAACTGGCACTAAGTGACCACTCTCAATAAGAGATCAACTGCTGTGGGAGAGGCAAAAATGTTGGGGTCAGCACACTTACTGGAATAAAGTAAAGGGAACTTTGCTTTGTACTTAACCTTGCCACAGCCATGTGTGCTTGATGTTGACATGACGTACCTGAGGAGGAAAAGTTCCCACTTCCACACCATTTTGCAAATCCAGTGGCGAGATGAAAGGGAAATCTCACTGCTAATCATGGGCCAATAATCAACATGCTTCATATTTAGATTGTTTATAACCATGCAGACTCATGAATTAGGAGCAAATAGTAGGCCATTCAGCCCCTCGAGCCTGCTCTGCCATTTGATCATGGCTGATTGGCTTGTGGCCTCAACTCTACTTTTCTGCCTATTCCCTCCAGTGTTTGATTTCATGGTCAATGAAGAATCTATCTAACTCAGCTTTAAAGATATTCAGTGAAGTAGCCTGCACTCTGTTCATCCTGGCAGAAGAGAATTACACACACCAAAGACCTTCTGAGAAAAAAAAGTTTCTCCTCAGCTCCATCTTAAATGGGACCTCCCCCCCCCCCCCCCCCGCCCCTCTTCCTTATTTTTACCTGTGTCCCCAGTTGTCATCTCTTCCACAAGGGGAAACATCCTCTCAATATCCACCCTGTCAAGTCCCCTCAGGATCTTGTGTGCTTCAACAAGGTCACCTCTCATTCTTCTAAATGTCAATGGATGCAGGCCTAACATGTTTAATCTCTCTTCATAAGACCACTCCTTCATCCCAGGTCTCAGTTGAGTGAACTTTCTCTTAACTGCTACTCTTTTCTTAAGTAAGGAGAGTACTTATAGAATCATAGAATCTACAGTGCAGAAGGAGGCCATTTGGCCCATCAAGCCTGCACTGACAACAATCCCACCCAGGTCCTATCCCCATATCTGCACATATTTTACCCTCCTAGTCCCCCTGACACTCAGGAGCAATTTATCATGGCCAAACAACCGAACACGCACATCTTTGGCATGTGGGGGGAAATTAAAGCACCCGGAGGAAACCCACACAGACACGGGGAGAACGTGCAAACTCCACACAGGGACAGTGACCCAAGCCGGGAATCGAACCCGGATCCCTGGTGCTGTGAGGCAGCAATGCTAACCACTCTGCCACCCTGTCGCCACCAATACCATGTACAGCTGTAGCAAAACTTCCCTACTTTTATGTTCCATTCTCCTTGCAATAAATAGCAACATTCTATTTGTCTTCCTAACCACTTGCTGTTACTGTACACCAACGTTTTGTGAATCATGTCCCAGGACACTCGGGTCCTTCTGTACTGCAGAATTCTGCAATCTCTCTCCTTCTAAATAACACACTACTTTTCTGTTCTTCCTGCCAAAGCACTTTTGCTTAACCTATCTATATCTCTTTATAGACTTCTTATGTGCACTTCACAACTTACTCTCCTCCTTATCGTTATGTAATCTGTAAATTTTGCAACTGTACGTTTGTTCCTTCATCCAAGTCTTTGATACAGATTGGAAATGTTTGAGGCCCTAGCATGGATCCCTATGGCACTCCACTAATAAGTTTGCTAACCTGAAAATTACCATTTATCCTGAATCACTGCTTCCTGTTAGCTAACCAATTATCTATCTGTGCTAATATGCCACTCCCTACACCATGAGTTTTTACTTTGTGTTGAAACCGTTGATGTGGCATCTTAGGAAATGCCTTTTGGAAATCCAAGAACATGACATCTACAAGTTCCCCTTTATCCATGTGCTTGTTACTTTTAACTTAGGGTGACACAGTGGCACAGTGGTTAGCACTGCTGCCTCAGAGTGCCAGGGACTCGGGTTCAATTTCGCCCTTGGGTGACTGTCTGTGTGGAGTTTGCACATTCTTCCCGTGTCTGCGTGGGTTTCCTCCAGGTACCCCGGTTTCCTCCCACAGTCCAAGTATGTGTGGGTTAGGTTGATTGGCCATGATGAGTTACTCCTTAATGTCAGGGGCATTAGGAAGGTAAATATGTGGGGTTATGGGGATAGGACAGGACCTGGGTGGGTTTGTTGTCAGTGCAGGCTCAATGGGCCAAATGGCCTCCTTCTGCCATATAGATTCTATGAACTCTAATAAATTCAGTAATCGTGATTTCCCTTTTAGAAAACCATTTTAATCGCCTATTTGCATTAAGATGCTGTAACCTACTTAAATAATAGATTTTAGCATTTTCCCTACCACAGATTACATGTGTGTGGCACACTGCAGTCGTCACATTACAACCACATGAGCAGGTAACATAACTACAACTCTTCAATTATATTTTCCACTAATTAGCAACATGAAGTACAGACCCTTGCAATTGTGTATGGTGACCTGTACAAATCGGAAACAGTTATTAATGTTAATTTCAATGTCCTCATTGTTATTCTTTGTCTATAACCAAACTAATAGACAAAGTGTGTGTCCAAAAATGATTTTTTTTAAATCTGAAGAGCAGTTTGGAAAATGAGGTTGCAACTGAAATGGGCACAGTTATTACTGATATTCCAATCATTAACAAGAAAAAAGTGATTCTAAAGGTATCTCAGAAATAGGTCCCAGGGCACTTACTAATAAAATCCTTCTAAATGAAAGGGTCGATGGTGAGTAGTTCCTTTCTGATAGCTGGTAACTGTGCAGCACAAAATATATTCCAGCAGACTAATTCAGTACCCATGGGGGCCATTCACTGGCACAAGTCTGCCCTCAGTTTGACATTAATTATTACAAATCCACTCACTGAGATTTCTGGGATAGAAAGGATTGGAGATGGGAATGTATTACTGGTGCAGGAGGTATCTGTAAAGGTGCGATTTGCCTATATTAAAGAAGGAGCATTTCAATGCATCTGACCTTTGGACCTTTCCTGGGAAATTTTGCTGCAGTCATTGGAATGCATTTGGAACTGGTTCCACCTGACATATTTGAGCACAGATTTTAAGGAATCTATAAATCTTTCATTTAAGATAGCCCATCCAAACATGTCTAGAAATTATTTTAAATATAGATCTGCCACCACAATGAATCCAATGCACTCCTTACTTCCCAAGGACAAATTAAAAAATACTGTTTCCCTGCCCAATTTTTTAACATTTATTGATATGTAGACCAATGGTTTGAGTTACATTAGATCATCCTTTGTCTGAATTATTGAATGTCTGTAAAATTGTCCTTCCCAATTCCTTCAAGAAGTGCTTACTCATAAACTGTAGCCGCAGGATCAGATAGAAAGGTCTTTTTCAATGAATATTAGCATGTGGGTTGAGAATTTATTGATGGCTTCCAGGAATAACACATCACAGGAGAGCAAAATTACATCTTGTGGTTCGCAAAACCAAAAAACAACCTAGACTCATTCTATTATACTACCTCGGGAAACCAGTGGATCGCTTTTCGAGACACTTTGTTTCTAGCTCAGCGGGACAAACTGAAGCCAGTCATCTTCACCATTCCAATTCTGTCAGTCAATGCTTATCCCAGTGGAACTTTGACAGGAGATGCACCATAACACTATTGGGTTTGATACAAGAGTAATGGTGTTAATTAGAGGCTTCCTGGACATTGCCTCACTCGTCACATTAGTGTGAAGTCTCCCAGGCCTTCTCTCTTTTACTATTCTTCCTCACTTCCAGTCTCATCATTTAGCGCTTTTTTTGAGACCTGATTTTGCTAAAATTGGACACGTTCTCTCGAAATGAAAAAAAGGCTGTTCCCTAGTGTAAGTTCTGAGGTCAGCAAATCAAAACGAAGCTGTTAAATTCATTCTGCCTGTGTCTAAGAGGAAGCGACACGTCACCTCGTGAATAATGCATTTCACTATCTACCTTTGCATCAGTGTCAAAAAAACCAGGTTATTGCATTTATTAACTGTGTAATAGTCACATTCTTGTGTTAATTTGGGATTATAGTTCAGTATTAACTATGAACTGATACAGGTATTAGAAACGATTTCTAAACTCTAAAAATGTAGAATGAAGGGACAAATTTACATTTACTTTAGTGCCTTTCGGGTCCTCGGGAGCACCCCAAAGCAGATGTACAGTCACTAAGGTCATGTCTGTGAGTGCAGCAGCTAAATAATGCACAGCAAGATCCCAAAACGCAATAAGCTTAATGACTACCTAATCTATTACTGCTGGTGTTGCTTAAGGGTAGAACATTCACCTGGACACTAACAGAGTCTCCATGTTCTTTCAGTACTATGGGATCTGTTAGATTCAACTGAACAGGCCAATAAGACTTGGTTTAAGCTTTCTGTTAAAGTGTGACCATGCATCACTCCCCTAGTGCTACACCAATATATTCACAATTTGCACTCATAATCTTATGGTTCAGAGGTGAGAGTGGTTTAAAAAAGGTAAAGATATGAAAAACACAGTATCCAAAGAGGGAATAAAACACTTGGCCATTTTGCGTATATACCATTCATCAGACAGTAAGCTGCAAACCTTTTTTTTGACAAAAGAGAGGGGTTCGAGAAAGGTAGACAGACATTATGTCTCCTGAAACAAAGGGATAATATATTTGTTTAAGTTGTCCGGTTCAGAGTCAAGGCCACAGGTTTAAGCTACACTATATAGCCTTGACAAATTAATCCACATGAAAACTAGTGCAGTACTGTAATTAGGAACATAGGAACAGGAATAGGTCATTTAACCCCACAGATTAGTTCTGCTATCCAGTGAGATCGTGGTTGATATGTCACCCAACTCAATTTCCTGCCCGAATCCCATATCTCTTAATACTTTATTAAAAGATCAGCAGCTAACTGAACATCAATTTACCTTTTTTAATTCATTCATGGATGTCGCTGGCTAGGCCAGCATTTATTGCCTATACCTAGTTGCAAGGGAGTTCCAGGATTTTGACCCAGCAACAGCGAAGAAACAGCAAAATATTTCCAAGTCAGGATAGTGAGTGGTTTGGGTGGAAACTTCTAGGCGGTGTTATTCGTACATGTCTGCAACAAAGTTCCAAACACCTACCATCTAGCGGGTACCGTCTTACAGATTAAATATTGACCAAGGCGCTCTCTGGCAATGCAACTGGATAATTTGAAGAAAAGTGGGACATTCTATTGATGTTCTGGTCAATATATTTAAGATTGGGATGGATTGGCTTTTGATCAGTAAGAGAATCAAGTGTCACAGGGAAAGGGCAAGAAAGTGGATGTGAGGAATGTTGGATCAGTCATGACCCTATTGAATCACGGAGCAGGCTCGAGGGGCTGAACGGCCTACTCCTGTTCCTATTTCTTACGGTCTTAATACGTTGGCAGTGAAGGAGAGCAGGCTCAAAAAGAGGCCGGACCTGGCATAAAATATTCCTGGATATGAGATGTTCAGAAAACATAGGGAAGGAAAGGAGAAAGGAGAAAAGTTTAAAGGGAATATTAGGGGGGGCTTTTTCACGCAGAGAGTGATGGGAGTGTGGAATGAGCTGCCGGATAAAGTGGTAAATGCGGGGTCACTTTTAACATTTAAGAAAAACTTGGACGGGTTTATGGATGAGAGGGGTGTGGAGGGATATGGTCCAAGTGCAGGTCAGTGGGACTAGGCATAAAATGGTTCGGCGCAGACAAGAGGGGCTGTTTCTGAGCTGTAATTTTCTATGGTTTTCTTTGGTTTTTTCTATGGAAAGAAAGGAAGAGGGATGACAGTACCTAATGAGAATTTTGCCATGCTGGAGAGAGAGGATGTCATGGAGGGATCCAGGACAAAATCTATTCATTAGGGTTTATCAAACAATAGAGGTGTCATTATACTATTTGCGGAAGGATATATTGACCTTGGAGGGAGTGCAGAGAAGGTTCACTAGGTTGACACCAGAGATGAGGGGTGTTGATTATGAGGAGAGACTGAACAGATTGGGTTTGTACTCGTTGGAATTTAGAAGGCTGAGGGGGGGATCTTATAAAGACCTATAAGATAATGAAGGGGCTGGATAGGGTAGAGGTGGAGAAATTCTTTCCACTTAGAAAGGAAGCTAGATCTAGAGGGCACAGCCTCAAAATAAAGGGGGGTCAGTTTAGGACAAAGTTGAGGAGGAACTTCTTCTCTCATTATGGCTGACAATTCGGAGTGGTGAATCTCTGGAATTCTCTGCCCACTGAAGTGGTGGAGGCTACCTCGTTGAATATGTTTAAATCACGGATAGATGGATTCCTGATCGGTAAGGGAATTGGGGGTTATGGGGATCAGGCAGGTAAGTGGAAATGATCCACTTCAGATCAGCCATGATCTTATTGAATGGCGGGGCAGGCCCGAGGGGCTAGATGGCCTACTCCTGCTCCTATTTCTTATGTTCTTATACAACTGGGTATATTCTATAGACCAGCAAATAGTGGGGAAAATATAGAGGAGCAAATTTTCAAGGAAATTGCAGAGGTGAAAATCTATAAAAAGTAATGCTAATGGCAGATTTCCACTCCCTGACAGAGTGGACTGAAAGGGACTGTGCCCATTTAGTGGAAGAGTCGTAGTCCACTGATTTTAAAATGATTGGCAAATAAACCACAGGTCACATGAGGAAGAACTTTATTTCATACTGAGAGTTGAGGATCTTGAAATGCATTGCCTGACAGTGAGGTGGGGCAGGGGCAAATTAAATCATGAGCTTTCTTTTTAAATCATGGAAATGGGTAAGCATCTGAAAAGAGAAAACTTGTCGGATCACCGGGAAAAGGCGGTGGAGGGGAAGGACTAAGTTGGTCCTGCTGAGAGCCAGCACTGACAGGATCCTCCTGTGCTGTAACCATTATATGATTCTGCTAATGCTTTGGGAAAGTAAGGCTAGTGCATTGGATTGTGAAAAGGCACAGCAAAGCCTAATAGAAGGAAGTGGAATGAAAACCTCTCTGATGTGACTGTCATTCAGATTGTTGTGGGTCCTTTCAAGGACACGACAGATATATGTACTGAGGAAAATAATGTTTTACATCGTACAACATAACTAAACCTGGCCTTCCAGATCTCCTTATTCTCCAAGGTTAAGTCTTTGAGACTATAGTTGCTAACAATGGAGAACAGAAAAGGTTTTTCAGTTATCCAGCCCCCTGAATGACTTGAAATGATTCTGCCTGCCTACTATCAGTGGAAAGCTATTCTGCATCCGAAATAAGGCTTGAATTATAACTTGAGGTTTAAAAAAAAGAGCAGATCTCACTGAATTTGAGTTACTGTTCTGAATGTCATTAGCAAGTTTACCTGTCTGGACGTTATCAGGCTGAGATTTTCATTGACTGGAAAGGTGGCTTTTCTGAAACCATTCTGAAAAGACTTTCTCCAACTTCTAAAATGGAGTGTTGCAGCTAAAAGAAAGTAAGAAGCCGAGGCCAACTAAACCAATAAGGAGAAACTT
This sequence comes from Mustelus asterias, assembly GCF_964213995.1. NCBI lineage: Eukaryota > Metazoa > Chordata > Chondrichthyes > Carcharhiniformes > Triakidae > Mustelus > Mustelus asterias. Next base: position 34,058 of record NW_027591714.1, read on the forward strand.
TGCAACTTAATCTTGTCGGAGGAATACTTTCAAAAGAGACTGCCATGACTGTAACACTGTATTTTGCACCCTCTCCTTTCTTTCTCCCCTATGTACTCTACGAATGGTATGCTTTGTCTGTATAACATAAAAAAGCAATACTTTTCACTATATCCCAATACATGTAAATAAATCAAATCAAAAAGATAGAGAAGAAGAAAGAATAGTGAAGAATGCAGGTGAACAGAATATATCTTTTTTAATCATTTAATATTTTGTTTAGATAGCTAATGGAGGTGTTTATTTCAGACTTTTAATGTATTATTTTGATAACCCAAGATTAATATCACTGTATTAAGAAAAAAAAACTTTGTGGAGTTTCTGCAAATTTGCAAAGCAGTGAATGGGTTAAAGATCAGAAAAGACCTCCGAATTGTCAGCCATAATGAGGTTCTTATTGTTTATTCCTCTGAGACATTTGCAGCAACTAAATCTCTTAAACAACATGACTAAATGTGTGGGAGGTGGTTGCAGTTATTTCATGTGGAATGTACATTTTCAGAGCAATTGAAAATTCTTGAATTGTAATCAATCTGTGCGATACATTCTTTGGAACGCTTGATGTTGTCATAAGGTGGAATGTGAAATGAAAACTCCATTCTCCCTCGCTATAATATTTCATTTTGATAAATACAACCTTCGCTCCCCCAAAAAGAAGAAAATACATCAACCGGTTAGATTGTGGAGGAGAGTCACTGTAGTAATCAGTCAGATTTGAGATGTGCCATTTTCCAAATACCATCTGAGGCCTAGTATCAGATTCAGAAGAAGATTTTTTCCAGCAGTTAGTCAATGTTCTTTTTTTTCTCAAACAGGTTGAAAGTAAGCGCACACATTACATCAACTGTCACTGTCAACCCATAAACCAATCTCTTCTGTTCATTGAAACCCTTCAGCAGTGCATTCTGCTATGGTTCCTGCACATCAAGCTTACAGACTATCTTTAAACTTGTCAGTGCAACCCAATTCATTCTCATCTTTCCCAGAACTCTGTTTTGAATCCTTCCAATCATAGTACCAAGGCAGCCCTCATCAGAGTCTCAAGTGACATGGGATGTGACTGTGACAAAGGTCAACTTTTCCTCCTAGTCCTTTTTGACCTGTCTTCAACTATTGACGTGATTGATCGCATCCTCCCCCAGAGCCTGCCCATAGTCATCTGGCTGGGTGGGACTGCTCTCACCTGGTTCCATTCTTACTTGCCTCATTGTAGCCAAAGAATCAAGCTGGTACCAAATTGGAGACAGTAAGAAGTCTCACAACACCAGGTTAAAGTCCAACAGGTTTATTTGGTAGCAAACACCATAACCTGGTGTTGTGAGACTTCTTACTGTGTTCACCCCAGTCCAACGTCAGCATCTCCACATCATGACCAAATTGGAGGACAGTCGATCCTGAATAAGGTGGCAAGAAATTACAGGAGAACACTAATAGACTTGCAGAATGGGCAACTGATTGAAAAATAAAATTCAACACAGATAAATATCGGGTCGTAGATTTTGGTGGAAGAATAGGGCAACACAACATAGTTCTGCAAATACGAGGAAGTACTCGGATACGAATGTTTCACAGTAGCATTGACAGATCATGTGGTGGGAAAGGCAACATTATTGTATTACACTGTTACAGGGCTGTTTGGTGTTCCCCTTAGGTAGCAGTGGATATTTGGTCATCACTAGATCTTTCTTGTACAAGGCAGCAGCTAAAGATGTCCAGTGGGAAGTCTATCAACCTTTATACGGTGTGGGTAATAGCAAAGCAACAGCTCTACCTCATCAGCAAGCTCTGGATCTATTTATATGCATTTTTCTTGTGGTAGTCTCCGGAATTTTCTAGTGTTGAAAGGGTTAATAGTCACACAAGTTTAAAAATCATGTAAGCTGCTATGCGAAAAACTATAGGTCTTTATTAAAACAGACCCAAGTAAGTTTCAAGGCCCAGTTACAAGGGAAGCAATCCCAGAATATAGGTTGGCCCCCTGTTGTCCCTCAAGGATCTATCCTTGACCCTCTTCCCTTTCTTAACTTCACGTTGCACCATGGTGACATCTTCTGAAAGTGCTCTTTTACACGTACACTGACTTAATTGGGGTGGAGGCAGGAAATGAGCGAGGTCCCCTCTGGGCACCTTCCTACTGGATCAAATGCTCCCCACACCTTCAAACTCGCTTCAGTGAGGGGGCATTAAATTCCACTCTATGAATTGGTGGACAGGTAGAAAATATTTAGAAATCGAATCCTGTGATGAGAGGCCAGAATTGAACAGGGCAAGGCAAGGTTTGAGCAACAGTGGGCCGAGATAGAAATGGTGACGAGCAAGGGAATGGAGCGTGAAGCTCTGCAAACCTGGTGATGGATTGGACATCGAGCATGTACACCATCTAGTTCAGCCTGCAAGCAAATGACATGGGCAAAGGATGACGTCAGTGACGAGGAGCAGCATTCTTAATTTTTTTTATTCATTCATGGGATGTGGGAATTGCTTGCTGGGCTAGCATTAATTGCCTATCCCTGAAGGCATTTCTTCATTGTGACATTTGACAGGTAAGCTGGATAGTGAGGTTGAAGGAAACAGCGGAATGATAGACCTGAATGTAGGCATACGGAAGTTCGCACCTATTCTGCAGGTGATGTGGCTGAGGGGCACCATTTAGATGAGGAAGAAAAGGGGGGGGGCAGGTGTGAATAATTCAGGAGATGCCAGTGAAAGGCAGCAAGCTGAAGACGATTGAGCTGATTTGAAACAGACAACTGGAACTATACACAACCCTTCCATAAGGGGAAGGCAACCAGAGCTAACTAGATCCAACAACCCCATTTTTGAAAAATGTATATCTATTTTCACTTGCTGGATTCAACCTCTTTACCCTGTCACTATCATTGCCAGTAGTTCCTCCCCTTCCTTCTAGAACATCACCCACCCTCAGGAAAAACAGTCTTCCAAGGGGCAGCCAACAACAACTCCCATTCCCAAAATATTTCTGTGTCTTGAACCATGTTCCCGGAACACTGGTAAATATTTAAACAGACTGATTGTTCCATAAACATGACAAATTGACCCAGTCAAAATCATAAATGTTATTGTGGGATAGTTTTAGCTTTGGGAGTTTATACAATGTATAACTGCTGAGCCTGTTTAATTGTTATCCCTGCTTTGGATGAATGGTTTGTTGATATTATAAATGCAAGAAAGAAATATTAATTTTTGATTACATTTTCATTTTTGAATAGTATTAAACCTTTTAGTGGATTAAAGAGTTTCATTATGAAAATTGCCATTTCAGTAAATGGACAGCTGAGTTCTAATTGCAGTGTGTTTTAATTAGTTTTAAATTATGTACACAAAAAAAACAATTTCTCGCGTCCTTAGCATTTGTACTAATCTTGTCACATGGTTTATTTGAGTAGTTTAAAGTGACACTCACCAATACTGGGCATCAAGTTTTCTACAAAGACAATCAATTAATCTGTGTAGTTTATAGAATGGTGTGGTAATGGATATCATGATGATACTAATTTTAATGGCTCACACATTCCAGGTATCAGCAGCTAGATTTTCTAATGAGTAGAGTCTCCCGTATGAGGATAATTAGTCTTGTTTTTAGGATCTTGAGCTGCATTCACGATTTGTTGAAGTCATATTGACAAAATGTCCTTAGGAACCGGATCAGGTTTTTAGTAAGAACTGGTTTGGGACCAATAACTTTTTGTTTGAAGTAGACAAAGTTTGAGATCCAAGACACTTGCTAAAAGAATGAAGCCACAAGATTGCATAGGTTTTGAACAAACAAAAATAAACTTTACAAGATCAAAAAGATAAAACAGTTTACAGTAACTATCATATATTCTAACATTCAGGATTAATCATAGAATCCCTGCAGTACAGAAGGAGGCCATTCGGCCTCTGTACCAACCACAATCCCACCCAGGCCCTATTCCCGCAACTCAACACATTTACCCTGCTAATCCCCTTGACACTAGGGTCAATTTTAACATGGCCAGTCAACCTAACCCGCACATCTTTGGACTATGGGCCTGATTTTACCATTTTGAGTCTAAGTGCCGAATCTGGGCGTCAAACAGATCCTCTTTCCAGCGCGCCCATACGCGTTTTGCCGGCTCCGGTCCAATTCGTGCTATGGGCGGGGCTTAGTGCTGCCGGAACAATCGGAGCTCTGAACTGCGCATGTGCACCCGGGTGCGAAAGAAAAAAGCAGAGAGAGTGGCTGTCTGACCCAGATCATCTGTGGGGAGGGGGGGAGCGGCGGTGGGTGTGTGGGAAGAGGGGAGGGGGCGGGACCCTGATCACCCTCTGTGGGGGGAGCGGAGGGGGGGCTGGGAGGAGGAGAGGGGGGGTGGGAGGAGGAGAGGGGGCGGGACCCAGATCACCCTCTGTGGGGGCGGGGGGGGGGGGGGGTTGGGAGGAGGAGAGGGGGTGTGACGGGTCCATCTGGCTCACCAAGTCAGTTACAATACTGCGTTCAGCATCTACTGAACCATCTTGGATACAAAGGATAATGGCATTAGGGTTCTGCATGTAAGCCTTGCTTATGCTAAAAATTATATCCTTGGTGTCGGTAGCCATTCCTGATGTTACAGTACTGATAGCACCAGGAAGATCGACCAGTACCATTCATTATCCGTTGTATCCAAGATGGTTCAGTAGATGCTGAACGCAGTATTGTAACTGACTTGGTGAGCCAGATGGACCCACAAGGCAGAAGGACCATCTTTGTGTTGACCAAAGTGGATCTAGCTGAGGAACATACAGCTTATCTTGCTAACGGAAGGATGGTTGAGGGAGACCAGCGATCAAGGTACCTTGGGGGTGTGCTCTGCCGGGGGGGCCTGCCTCCCAGGGGGGTCTGATCCGGGGGTGGGGGGGTCTGCCGGGGTGGCTAGCGGGGGGGTCTGCAAAAGATGGTCGAGGAGGATGGTGGAGGTGTGCTCTGCCGAGGGGGGCCTGCCTCCCAGCGGGGTCTGATCCGGGGGTGGGGGGGTCTGCTGGGGTGGCTAGCGGGGGGGTCCGCGAAGGACGGTCGAGGAGAATGATGGGGGTGTGCTCTGCCGAGGGGGCCTGCCTCCCAGGGGGGTCTGATCCGGGGGCGGGGGGTCTGACGTGATGGCTAGTTGGGGGGGGGGGGGGAGGGGCGGTGTCCGCGAAGGATGGTCGAGGAGGTTGGTGGCTTCACAAGGGCAGAGAGGGCTTTGGAGGTTCCCCTGCAGAATAGAAATCCGCTTCGGACTTTTATTCTGCAGGTCGCTAAAAGCACAGATTCGGAACGGACCAGAAGACAGTAAAGTGGGATTTGGCGGTAGGGTTGGGCGCGCGGTTCATTGAGTCGATTTAAATGCATGCTAATGCATTTAAATCGTCGGGCCGCCCGATTCGGGCGTGGGCTGGACCCGCATCTGAATCGGGTGTGGGTAAAGCTGCGATCTGCTCGGAATCGGGTGCAGATCGCTGTATAGGCCTGACACCCAACTTTACCGCCGCACAAAGTTTTGGTAAAATCGGGCCCTATGGGAGGGGAAACACGCAGATACAGAGCGAGAGTGCAAACTCCAAGGCCGGAGTGAAACCTGAGTCCTTGGCGCTGTGAGGCAGCAGTGCTAACCACTGTGCCACCAATATGAGGTACATGTGAATTAACAGGCAAATTGTGGTTGAACACAGCACTCTCCACAGTAAATGGCAGGTGCAACCAAGACAGATTCCATGGATTTCTCAATGACACACCCAGTCAGTTAACACTGAGTCAACCAATCTCATTAGATGTCTGCCTCTTTCATGAGGGATTGCCGTCTTCACCTTTGAAGATCTGGCCTTGGCATTTGCTCCAAAATTCATTCCAACAAGGAAAAGCTAAAAAAATGGCCCACTTTGCAGGATTTCACTTTCATCTCCTGAGACTCCCTTCTCCTGGGATTCCCGATTTAGCACTCAAACACAACTTCAGCTCTTCAGTTGATCTGAACAAAATGCTACTGCTCGAAAGGTTTATTTTTGCTCTAACAGTCCAAACCATTGAGTCATCAACCTTCTGCAGCCTTCTTTGTTCACTAGGCCTCCTCCTTAGCCCTGTTCTATTTCCAGTTCTTCTCTTGAACCCTCTGCAATTCCTAGGTTTTCCCCTGAGCCCTTTCCTGAATCCACCAACTGAAGCCCTTTTGCTTAGAGCCTCTTTCTCTGCCCCTCTTTTCTCTTCACCTGGAACTCTCCCTGTTCCTCACTCGCCTGTTTGGGACTCTCCCTGGCTATGGTGCTCTGCTCCTGGGTCACATGACCCTGTATTTGCACCCTTTTTTGCACAGGCACATTAGGCCTGTCCTCGGTTCGAACCAAAATGTCGGATTGCGCATGCACCCGCCCGCCCACTCCCAGCTCACGTGTGTGTGTGAAACTCTAACAGCTTTTTCACAAGAGCTGGCTCTTACTCCCCAAACATGGGTTGCTTAGAATTCAGGGTTCAGAACCATCTTGTGCTTGCAAAGGACATAGGTTCTTAGTCGAACCTTCCATCGCTCTTTACCAGCTTCCTTGTGCAATGTCTACTGCGGCTGATCCCAAAGGGCCGTTATATACCCACCATTTATGCATTGACTTTCAACCAAATGACATATGACAGGAAAACTGTCAGTCACACCTGCTGCGTGCTTAAAAACTGAAGAAATGAAAACGCCTGGGAAAAAAACAGACTCAGCACAGGGCAGTTATAAATCAGAATCTTTTTTACGATGGTATGAGTTATAAATCTAATTCTACTTGCAGTCCTAATGTTTGACATAAAAATTATGAGGCGGAGAAGTCTTAAACGTTTGGTCTTGAGTCAGCTCATGAACTTCAATAAGTACCAATGTACAATTAAAGTTTTGAAGACTGCATTTTTCCCACTGGAGGAATCAGTAAGTTTACTCACTGAGGAAGTGAACTTCAAAAATCTGGAGGATTCCCGGATCGATCCCTGGTATGGAGGTGAATTCAGCCAGATAGCAAGACAGGCAATGTAATTGGCCTAATGTTGGAGGGGAAAGTTGGCCAATTGATGGTTTTTTAAATAATTTAGTAAGACTGCTCTGGGTGTGACTGGCAATTTTCCTGATGTGTCACTTTGTTGAAAGTCAGTGACAATAAACAATATATTGGGCCTGAGGGCAACAGGTACTGCATTGCTTTCCGGTGACCCGGCACCAGCAACTTGCACCGTCTGGCACCTTCTAATGTCAGAAAATATCCCAAGGTGATTCATGGAGACGTTATAAAAAAAAACAATTGGCACCGAGGCACTTCTTAGGGAAGAGGTGGTAGGCTGTAAAAAGTGTCTTAAATTAGTGGAAAGAGGTTGAGAAGCAGAGGGGTTTAGGGAGCGAATTCTAGAGCCTGTGACAGCTGAAAGCACAAATGACCAATAGTAAAGTGATTAAAATCGGAGAACACAGGAGGCCAGAATTGGAGGGTGCAAATACCTCAGTGAGTTGTAGGAGTGGAGGAGATTATCGAGATAGGGAGAGGCAGGGCGAGGGAGGGATTTGTAAACATTCCATATTCAGCATATGCACAGGTGGACAAGAGGCAAATAGCTGATGACAGGATGAGGTTCACTTGGAGTGCTAACCCATCTCCCCATTCCCCAAAATTCTCAAACAACTCCTCAATGCTCACTATCAAAACTCACACAGGGATAACGAGCATTGGAATGAGACGATCAGAGAGCACCAACTCCCTGGATATTGTAGCTGACAGGAAGCATTGAAAATATGGTGGAGAAAAATGCTTGCTGAGTATTCATTGCTGTGTTGGCAATACACAATGCCAAAGAGGCTTCAACTTCACATCACTGTTGTATTTGAGGGGTGTAGATTGGGTGTCAGGATTCAACTTCAAACAGAGGAAGCTCCAGCAAGTCTTATTCCTCTTCATTTTAGATCAGCCCATGATTCTATTTATATCTACACAATACCTGCATCCACACAATTGCCCAAGTATCCATGCGGAATAGACACCACTCCACAGATAGGTTATCCTGCAAATGCACCTTGCATTAAAAATGTATGATTTATTCTTGAGAAACTCCTTCTTACATATTCATCTGAAAGACAATACTTTTAAATCAATCATTAGCATTTATATAATTCCCAAGATACTTTGGGGAGGCAATGGCCTTGTGGTATTATCGCTAGAATATTAATCCAGAAACTCAGCTAATGTTCTGGGGACCTGGGTTCGATCCTGCCATGGCTGATGGTGGAATTTGAATTCAATAAAAAATATCTGGAATTAATAATCTATTGATGACCATGTTGATTGTCGGAAAGATCCATCTGATTCACGAATGCCCTTTAGGGAAGGGAATCTGTCATCCTTACCTGGTCTGGCCTACATGTGACTCCAGAACCACAGCAATGTGGTTGATTCTCAACTACCCTCTGAAGTGGCTGAGCAGGACCTATTCCGTCAATTGTAGGGCATTGGGGAGAGTTATAGAACAAAGAGATCTAGGAGTACAGATTCATAGCTCCTTGAAAGTGCAGAAAAGATTTACTCGGATGCTATCAGGACTTAATGGTTTGAGTTGTAAGGAGAGGTTGGATAGACTGGGACTTTTTTCTCTGGAGCGTAGGAGGTTTAGGGGTGATCTTCTCGAGGTCTAAAAAATAATGAGGGGGCAATAGATAAGTCAACATCTTTTTCCAAAGGTAGGGGAGTCTAAAACTAGAGGCCATAAGTTTAAGGTGAGAGGGAAGGGATACAAAAAGGTCCAGAGGGGCAATTTTTTCACACAGAGGGTGGTGAGTGTCTGAAACGAGCTGCCAGAGGCAGTAGTAGAAGTGGGTATAATTTTGTCTTTTAAAGAAAACAGTCACATGGATAAGATGGGGTGTGGAGGGATATGGGACAAATGTGGGCAACTTAGTGGTAAAAACTGGGTGGCATGGACAAGTTGGGCCAAGGGCCATGCTGTAAACCTCTATCACGCCCATGTCCCATGAATGAATTTTTAAAAATTAACTTTCTGGAGATGTAACGGTCCAGTCTAATTAAAGGTAAAGTCACCGTTTTCCCAAATTACTATAGGCTGCTCTCCCCCTCATGAATAACTTCAGCCGTACGGGAACTGAATCCGCGTCATTGGCATCAGTTGGCATCATTTACTAGCTGTCCAGCCAACTGAGCTAACCAACAGTCTAATTACAGACACAATGGGACACAGGAAGATCATTCTTGATAGTCCTTTCAAATTCCCTGTAAATCAAAAGCAAGAATTCCTTCAGCGCCCAGTGGATGTGATCGTTGTACTTGCACAGACATGGACATTTTAATAGCTGCAAGTTATCGACACCGAGACCCCATTTAAAAGCCTTTCACATAGTGTGTCTGTGTTATCCTGTTTGACTGGTCACGGGATGTATTGATGAAAAATAGTAATTTAAAATTTAAAAGAACACTCTGGAAATCTGTGCTCATAAAGCTGCTGCTGCAGAAGGTATCACAGCAACTAAAAGTGATGCTGCAAGAACTCTGGTGATTAGTAGGCTTGGTACTCAGCCAGACAGGTCACTGGAAAAGCAATCAACAATGGAAGCAGAAATAAAAATCAGTCAAGTATAATTTAGAAAATGTTAGGTTGAGACTGTGTTTTGGTTACATGGCAGCTTGAGTTCAGTTCTGGCTATTGTTACAGACGGGGGGTGGGGGGGGGGAAGTTAATATAAACAGCCATGATTGCTCTTTGCACCACCCATCTGTAAACAGAAAGGTGTTTTTGATTTGCTCCCCTCTGTGTAACGGTAGTGTATTTCCTAATCCCTCCATTGTGGTATGATTCAATTTCTAGTAACAACCTTGCAGCAAACTCATAATAGAATGAACTCAGTGGGTTAGTTTATTTGTGCACACACAAATGTGGGAAAAAGGGAGCAACGTTGCCTCTTTTTCATTCATACAGTAAAAGAGGGAAAGATAAATGTAAGGGACTGAGAAAAATGGGGATTTGTGGGGAAGACATTTACAAGTGTTCTTTGTCCCTTGTGGGTTTCAGTGTCCTGTTTGCTGAACAGGATGCTGTTTGTTGAGTGATGTGGGCTGGGCCAATCGGATTGCTCTGGGGGCTTCAGGAAGTGAAGCAGCTGCGGAGTGTGCAGGGAGTGTGGAGAGAGAGAGCCATGTTTTGAAGAGGAGCTTTTCCCAGGCAGTGAGAATTCGGTTTGGAGTGAGAGGCAGCCAGGCGTTCTCCTGCCTGTTCTTTTCATTACTGCCGAGGAGGACAGCGCACTGGACCTGTGTTGCTGCACGGATAGCTCGAGGCACCTCTGCCTCCTGCGGCATCATCTTCCACACGTGTCTCTCTTCTGGACTGTGTGTCGTGAGTAATTGGTGGGGACTATACAATCCAACTGGAACAGTATCTACAAGTGTGTTACTGAGGAAGAGGTTCCCCATGTGTGCACCAACAGATGGGCCCCAACGGTTATAGATCAGAGCTCTTGGTGATGTTTTGAACATTTTGTTTAGGGTTGAAACTGTTTGGTGGGAAGATCTTCGGTTTGGGATTCTTTACCTGTTGTATGTCTGTTAATTATATTTATTATTAAATTTATTTTTGTTATTCCGATTACAGTACTGACATTTATGGGTAAACAGGAAATTAGCCAAATCAACATCAAACGCTAGGAATTCGGGATCCTGTTGATTGAATATTTAAATAGTAGCCCCATACAGTGGTCAGCAGGGGGTTACATAAAGAAATGATTTACAGGACAAAGACCACAGAGAAAATAATTTTTGTTTCACATGAGTCCACTGTCCAGAATCAAAGTCCAAATGATGCATTCCTTCACAGGCTGAACTGATGCTGAAAACTTCACTTTTCCAGTAGAGCTGACTTCCACGATGCGGTGGACACGTAGAAATGATTCAGTCTTGTCGGCGATGGCATGGAGATTCCAGTCAAAGTGTAGATGGGAGAACAGGCATTCAAACTTAGACCGAACCTATTCTCTGTGCCACTGGTAGATGGAAGGATGGCAGACAAAGCTTGGCAGTACAGCAAGACCCCCAGCTGGAGGCTCATGTCACATGACTCCTACCTCTCCAAAACACTTTTGACAAAGGACATGTATTCCTTATTTGAGTCTCCAGGACTCTTACATGCCTCAGCGATTAAGAATTGAAAGAAAAGTTGCAGGGCTCTTTGCCCTAGCAGACTAGTAGACTTCAGTTGATCAGATTCAGCATATGAAATGGAGGTGACCTTTGTATAATTCCCTTTGAACTTGATCTCTGCAGCCCACAGCAAAGTTCTTTACAGAGGTGAAAAGGTACAAATTTCTTTAATACTGCCAAGTAGCCCCATTTGTTCAGGATCACAAACAGATATAGCTTCAGCCATTTTAAAATAACACCATTGACAACGGTGGGACCATAAAATCCTGCTGGCTCCCAACGCCTCAAAACACCTGCAGAAAGGGAGAAAAATCCCACCCATTGAGTGTGAGATTTTAGTCTCCTGACAGCACCAAAACAAAGTGTGTACATTCAAACTTGTGGAGCCCAGCCGCACAGCCAATCTTCCAGGTTCAAAGAATTGAGCTATGCTGCAATATTAGGGAAGGTTGGGGCTCACTTTGGTCTTGAAAGCATGTGACCCTCCTTACCTCTAATCTCTGCCAGTCCTACAACCATCTGAGATATCTATACCAATTCTGGCCTCTTGAACTTCTTAATCTTGATCACTTCACCATTGGCTGTGCTTCAGTTGCATGGTTTTACCTTTAGAATTCTCTTCCTTAATCTGTCTCCCTTTCTTCTTTTTTTAAGTACTGTCCCTTTCTAGATACTGCCAATAATATCTTGATGCATTTATTTTCTATTTATTTTGGAGTCATTTTGATTTTTACAGGATGGTGTTTTTCCTCTTAAACCCTCCTCCCTAAACTCCTCAAAATTGGCAACCTAAATAACTCAGCAGAGTTCCAGTGAAGGTGGTGGCGTAGGAGGTTTTCAGACCTAAGTATTATGCTGGCTTTTATGTGGGAGATTTTTCTTTATTAAATACAGCTCGGCAAATACAAAGAACTCACAGAGACAGTAATTCTGGTTGAAGACCTACTTTCGTTATCCAGGCCTGATCCGCACATGTGGGAGAATGATTTGGAGCACCTCAAAGAATTCTAAATTGCATTGTTATCAGCAGTGCAATTATTCTTTTTCTATGCAAACAGTACCTTTGTAATTTCAGGTACTTTGTACTTTTACTATACTATATTCACTCTAAATTAGTTTATCTTAATCTATTAGTCTTTTAGTTCCAAGTTATCCAAAATCCCTCTGACAGGTGGTTAATATTAAAGTTCTGCCTCACTTGGTCTCCATGATGTGGAGATGCTGCATTGGATTGGACTGGGGTGGGCCCAGTAAGAAGTCTCACAACACCTGTTAAAGTCCAACAGGTTTATTTGGAATCACGAGCTTTTAGAGCCCTGCTCCTTCATTAGGTGACTCACCTGATGAAGGAGCAGCACTCCGAAAGCTCGTGATTCCAAGTAAACCTGGTGTTGTGAGACTTCTTACTGTGCTCACCTTGTCTCAGCAAGGCCTTAACAGAGAAATCTGAAGATTGGAACTACTGAAAGCTCCTTAAAACCCACCTACCAAAACATTCACCAAGCTTTTATTCATCAAGCCTAATTATCTCTTTGTGTGGCTAGTTGTCAAACTTTGTTTTCTAACATTCCTTTGTAGAACTTTGAGATGTTTCTCTATAATAAAGTACTGTATGATGTTGTAGTTGACTTTGACAAGGCCTAAGGAAGCATGTTGATCAACCTGGGCTACTATTCTGGGATAAGCTGCAGCAGTGGAACAAGAGGCTAAAACTCTTGGAAGGTGAACTTAAAACCGATGTTGGGAAAATGTTGTGCATGTGTAATCAAACGTTGGCATCGATTTCCAGTTGGAATAATGGTATGGATATTAGCTTGGAGGTGGGGCCAAACTGAGGAGCAATTTTGAGATCAGGAGATCTGGCATTGTGGTTTTCGTGAAGGTCCTTCAATTGTTAATAGCAAGATCTCTTTTTTTCCTGTGTAGGTTTTCCATTGTGTGGAGATGCCGGCGTTGGACTGGGGTAAACACAGTAAGAAGTCTAACAACACCAGATTAAAGTCCAACAGGTTTATTTGGTAGCAAATGCCACTAGCTTTCGGAACAGGCTGTCCCTTCGTCAGGTGGAATTTCTCCACTCCACCTGATGAAGGGACAGCCTGTTCCGAAAGCTAGTGGCATTTGCTCCCAAATAAACCTGTTGGACTTTAACCTGGTGTTGTTAAACTTCTTACTAGGTTTTCCATTCACAGCTAGCTTGATTGACAGGTTGGCTACTTGTCACCAGGGAGATTTGTCAGCAGGCAGGTTCACTGGGAGTGTGGAAGAGATAGTGTGTGAGGGGTTCAGACATCGGGATGGGTTCAATTCCAGATTGTGGTAGATGATGGTGGTGGATGTATGAGAAAACAATTCATGGACCATAGGATGTGGTGTTTGTTGGGTGGCTTGTTGAACCAAGAGGAAATAATACTGCTCCTCTTGGTCCACAGCCAGAGCTGTTAAGCAATTACCTCATGGATTCAGCCTTTCTTGCCTCCTTTCAGCTGCCAGGTTCCTTGACTGTGTTTAAAAATAGAGTAACTTCAAAGTGAAAGCATATGGTCTAATTATAATATTCAAATGGCAAACATACCTCCTGTGTGTGGATTGGTTGCCCACTCTTCATCCTGCCTCCATTTAAATTAAAATTGCCTGGTTTCAAGCCAGGTTGCGTTCCTGTTTCACATTTTTAGTTTTTTGGCTTCCCATTCTAATCGAACTCAACCATTTTTAGGAATGGGACAGGGGTTTAATTTCCACCCAAAGGAGCAAAATTCTTGGGAGTCATTCAGGAGCTGATATCATTTACAGGCTGGCATCACAAAAATGTCCCCCAAAGGTTGCCAGGTTTTCATGGAAGGCTAATTGATTCAGGTGAGAAACCCAACTTGGTCTAGCCTACATGTGACTGCAGTCAACCATATCCAGTTGACTCTTGACTTCTGAACTCTTGGATACCCTTGCCCAATGAAAATTGATCAATCGCAGTGGTGACGTTTTTGATTGATCCTCAGCCTCAGTTGCTTTTTGAGGAAAGGTGTTCCAGTATTCCCTCAGCCCCTTGTGCAAAGAGATCCTTCATGACATCACCCTGAATGAACTAACTAAGTAAAAGGTAAAGTCACCATTGTCCCAGATGACCATAGGTTGTTGTGACTGGTGGTAATTCAACCTGAGGATCACCACACCTCAGGCAAAGGGCAAGGTTGAGAAGGGGGAGCCTTCATGAATAACCTTAGCCGGTATGGGAATTGAACCCGCGCTGTTGGTGTCGCTCTGCGTCGCTAACCAGGTCTCCAGCCAACTGAGCTAAACTGAACTATCGACAATGTTGAGAGTGTGCCCCCTAGATCTAGACTACCCCACCAGAGGAAGTAGTTTCTGTCTGTCAGATGTTCAAATCAACTTCAACACTTGTGTTTCCACTATATTTGTTTTGAGCATCATTGGCCCGTTTCCGGAACAATGTTCCAGTAGCGACAGAGTATCCTTTTTTGCTGAGGAGTACAAAAATTACCCTACATTCCCTTGAAAATGATAAATTGTGTCAGACAATTTATCTGTAAAGAATTTGAGAGATGGTTCATTCCTGCATAACCAGAGGGAAATAATAAGACTGCCTTACCTGGGGATCTACCTGCCTGCAGTAGATCCTCGGAAAAACATGCTACTTGAGATATGCTAGAATGATAGACTCAACAGTATGATGGGTGTTGTGGAAAATGTCTCCCAGAAACTGGGAAGACTTGTGTCAATAGTGTGATGTTTAACTAACTAAGGAACCTGATTCAACAGCGGAACAGCCTGTAGGGATAGTTTGACATGTTGGCTGAGCAGAGATTTAATAGCGCAGTGTTTAAAGGGAGCTCAGAGTAGCTTTTACATAGAAACTAGAAGCAGGACTAGGCCATTCGGCCCTTCGAGTCTGCTCCGCTATTCATTATGATAATGGTTGATCATCAAATTCAATATCCTGGTCCTCCCTTTCCCCCATTATCCCTTGATCCCTTTAGTCCCAAAAGCTACATCTAATTTCTTCTTGAAATCACACAACATTTTGGCCTCCACTACATTCGGTGGTAGTGAATTCCACACATTCACCACCCTCTGTGTGAAGAAATTTTTCCTCGGCTCAGTTCTAAAAGGTTTACCCCTTATCCTCAAACTACGACCCCTAATTCTGGATTCCCCCATCTTCGGAAACATCCTTTCTGAATGAACCCTGTTAGAATTTTATAAGTTTCTATGAGATCCCCCTCTCACTCTTCTAAACTTCCATTGCACTGATTCAAAGAAGAATGGGACAGTCAGAACAGCATGTGGAGTCACTGAGGTCACTTCAAGAGTGTCTTACTTCTGCTGTTGGAGACAACTGCTGGTGGAAGAGATGTCCATCGGTGGATGACAGGGACTCAGTTGACCTGTACAGATCAGTGACATGGTTTTTCACTTGCTACCCATATATGTAGATTCCTCATTCATCAGGGAAGTTAGGCAGTCAGAAGCAAAATTATTTATTGTGGCTTAAAAATCAACTGAAGCTTCAGCCAGCTCATTCAGCTCCTTGCAATTGCCTGGCACCAGTCGCCTGAAATGGTGGCCAAATATTCTCACACTGCTTTTTTTTTTAAAGCAACACTGTTGGTGGCCAAACAGCCACCTCCTCTTCCTCTGCCTCCTCTTTTGCACTTGAGCCTAAGTGTTTCCCTCACTAAGCTCAAACAACACATTTGCTTCCAACGACACGAACCCCTGTCTCGACTCAAGTCAGTGCGGCTGAGTGAAAAAGATAGGGCATGATACTGCAGACTGTCCGGAGTTATTCGAAACAAAACAGCAATGTGATGGCTGGTCAGCCAAAAAGCTGGCAAGAGTGGCTGACTTTCCATTCACATTCCGAACCAACTCCTACTGAATGAATGCCATCGGTAGGAAACTGCTTCAGTAACTCGGCAATCTGTTTCAGAGAGGCCTGAACCGTGCGGGGGACTAGGGGGTGGAAGTGTTGCATGCTGGTGTAAGGAGGAATGTACTACTGAGGAAGACGTCGGGGGAGTCTGTCAAAACAGCGTGGGAAGTGTATCTGACGAGGAGAGCTTGAAACTGTCACTTGATAAGTGTAAACTACAAAATTGTGGTTCACTGCCAGTCCTTATTTTGACAAAATGCAACAAAAAGAAAGACACTGTGTGGATAAGCAAACCATTTATATGTTTGCAAAAAATTATATTTTAATCATTCTCCATCCCCGCCAACCCCTGAAGCAAACAGGTAGTGTATGTCGGTGATAAGTGCTAACCACTGAGCATGTGGGTATGAAGGTGGGCCAGCTGCTTCAGGGCCTGTGGCAGTGAGAAGTACAGTAAGAAGTCTCACAACACCAGGTTAAAGTCCAACAGGTTTATTTGGTAGCACAAGCCACAAGCTTTCGGAGCGCTGCCCCTTCATCAGGTGAGTCCCCCAGTCCAACGCCGGCATCTCCACATCATGGCAGTGAGAAATGACAGCTTTAAATTTCAATGGAAGTTGCTGCGTTGGCCTGTGTCCTCACCAGACAGTACCTTCAACACAGTGATTGATACTTTCTTCTTAGAAAGTAATCAGTGGTCAGACTGTATAATTGAGTCACTCATGAATAAAACTAAACCGGCATTCAGATCAAATATACATACATGCCAGCCTGGTAAAGGCGGGTGCAAAAGCCCCCTCAATAGCTAACGATCCAGGAATAGGTGCGACATGTGAAAGCAAGTACTTTACGTCTTATACAACAGCTGCTGTGACATATTCCTGAGTCAGGTGCAAAGTGGTGACCTGGAAGGTGCTGCTCACAAGTTGTCCGCTCTGTAAAATAATATTTTAAGGGTATCACATATTCAAATGACGGGCTAAACAGGATTAAAATCATTGGAGGGTACGTTGAAAATGAGATGGCCATCTGTGTGCTGCCTTTGAAGGTGGTCCCAGCACAGATATTGTTAGTGCTTTGAGGGTTATGTCAGGACTCATAGAATCTTACAGAACAGAAGGAGGCCAATCAGCCCATCATACCTATGCCAACTCTTTGAAAGAGCTATCCCATTCTTTCCCTGTAGCCTTGCAACTGTTTTTGCCCCTTCAAGTATTTATCCCCTTCCCTTTTGAAAGATTGTATTCAATATGTTTCTACCACCCTTTCAGGCAGCACGTTCCCAATCATAAAATCCTGCTGTGTAAAGAAAAGCTTCTCCTCATCTTACTTTTGGCATTTGTGCCAATTACCTTAAATCTGTAACAAAAACACAAAGTGCTAGAAATACTCAACAGGTCAGAATTGGTGGTGGCAGTGGCCAGGTCCATGTGTGAAGCTTCCTCATGTAAAGGCATTGGTGGGCATGCCAATAAATAGGCTCATTGTCACTTACTAAAGAGATAGTGCCCAGCCATGCGGGCCACTGTTCAGGTCTACCATGTATTCTTGTAGCAAGGCAGAATAGCCCAGACTGGGGTCCTGGAAGCCCTAAATTCAATTTAGGCTGACTCTCAAGGCATCTTTGATGAATCATTGCTGTTTCACTTTGGAAGTCATTGATGTCCTTTGAGGTTCATTCTGGTGACTTGATATTGCAGAATTCTCTCAGGTTGTCACTATATCAAGAGTACTGTGAGATACTTTTTCCAGTGTGTTGCAGTTAGAAGTGTTACATTCTCTTTATTTGACATCAAAGTACCAATCATACACAAGGATTGGTGAAACAATAATGTGGATTCTTTATTTGAAGATAAGACCATTTGCAGATCATTTTCACCTCGAGACCAAGCATAGTAACTCTTTTCTCTACCCTGCCTTACAGTTTCTCCTCTATCACTACCCATCAAATGTAATATCTTGACTGCCTACAAAAATATACTTTACATACTTAAGTATTACCCCTCCACTTGTCCCACTATGGCATGTGTTAGGTGCTATTCAAAGGGCAAGACAGCAATGTTACAGATCTATGCATGTCACATATGCCCCATTGATCATGCATGCTTAGATGGCAAGAAGTTAACCATAAAATGAGCCATTTGAATGAATAATTCCACTCGAATCATTAGTGTAAGTAGGAAGCAGTCATTCACCACTTCAGTTAGCTTTGGCCCTATTTCAATAAAGCTGTTATTAACATTCTTGCCAGCAATACATTCAAAATGGAAGGTGGCAGCCATTTTATCATAAGGTGTTCCTTTCCCCTCTTTAACAGAAGTGTCACAGAATCCCTACAATGCAGAAGGAGGCCATTCAGCCCATCGAATCTGCACCGACCCCAACCCCCATCCCCATAGCCTGACGTACTTATCCCACTAGTCCGTCCCCCATGGCACTAAGGGGCAATTTAGCATGGCCTATCAACCTAACCCACACATCTTTGGACTGTTGGAGGAAACCGGAGCATCCAAGGAAACCCACGCAGACATGAGCAGAATGTGCAAACTCCACAGAAACAGTGACCCGAGGTCGGAATTGAACCTGGTGTTTTGAGAGAGCAGTGCTAACCACTGTACCACCCCTAGTAAAGTCATTGTGAGTTGAAAGAGTGGTTTTAAGTGTGTGGAGAGATTGCCCTCTGCAATTTCCCTGAAAACCAGGTGGGAAAGGCAATGGGAGGCAAAGGAGGAGAGTGTGTATAACCAGGGGACCTTTTCCAGCTGTTATCCCCCACTGAGGCTGCTGCACCTTCTGCAATGTTGCTAGAAAGTGATGCTGTACTTTCACTGTTTGCTGCTGTTTAGCAGCTGCATCAAAACTGCATTCCCCCCCCTCTCAGTCACGGATGCATGGTTTTTTTTTGTTTTTACTTGAGTCCCAACTTTCTTTTACTTAAACAATCTATCCAAATGCATTATAATTTCAGCAGTCCACTTATCAGCCTCTTTTTGATTTATTATTGTCACGTGTATTAGTACACAGTGAAAAGTATTGTTTCTTGCGTGCTATACAGAGAAAGCATACTGTACATAGAGAAGGAAAGGAGAGAGTGCAGAATGTAGTGTTATAGTCATAGCTGGGGTGTAAAGAAAGATGAACTTAATGCGAGGTAGATCCATTCTTCCCTGGCAGCAGGAAAGAAACTGTTTTTGAGTTGGTTGGTATGTGATCTCAGACTTTTGTATCTTTTTCCTGATTGAAGAAGGTGGAAGAGAGTATGTCCGGGGTGCATGGGGTCCTTAATTATGCTGACTGCTTTTCTGAGGCAGCGGGAAGTGTAGACAGAGTCAATGGATGGGAGGCTTGTTTGAGTGATGGGCTGGGCTTCATTCACAGCCCTTTGTAGTATATTGTGGTCTTGGACAGAGCAGGATTCATACCAAGCTTGATACAACCTAAAATAATGCTTGCTATGGTGCATCTGTAGAAGTTGGTGAGAATTGTAGCAGACATTCCACATTTCCTTAGTCTCCTGAGAAAGTAGAGACGTTGGTGGGCTTTCTTAACTATAGCGTCCGCATGGAGGGACCAGGACAGGTTGTTAGTGATCTGGACACCTAAAAACTTGAAGCTCTCAACCATTTCTACTTCATCTCCATTGATGTAGACAGGGGCATGTTCTCCACTACACCTCCTGAAGTCGATGACAATCTCCCTCATTTTGTTGACATTGAGGGTAAGATTATTGTCGTTGCACCAGTTCACCAGATTCTCTATCTCTTTCCTGTACTGTGTCTTGTCATTCAAAATAGGTGCTACTGAAACATGGTTTAGAGTTAAGTATTAACAGGCTGGCGGAATTGGTCCATTTTCTTATCAATGAAGTTGAGAAGTTGGCTAATTCCCCATTAATTGTTACCTGTATTAAACAAATTGCCACAGTCAATCTTGACAGAAAACCATGGCAACCCTATTAACATGGTAGATAGCCAGCACCAGCCTCTTTTCTACAAAGGTTAATGACTCGGGGAGGACTGACTAAAATAATTTAGTGTCTAAAATTGGAATAGTATTTTTGCCCCTCTCCATCTCACTCCTATGCACACATTTATTTGCTTGGATGCTTTTACACATTAACAACAAACTAATATAATCACAATGTCAACAGCAAATGTACCGCACACAATGCAAACAGTTCATATTCTTGAATGTTAATTATATGAACTGGTTAACTGTTTCTCTGGCCTCCATACCATCTGATATGGCAAATGAGGGGTCTGGGACTGAATAGGTTTTGGAACAGTTCATTACAAACAGGGTAATAAGAACATACATTTTGGTGTCAAAAGGAAGTGAAGTTGCTGAGGTCACTTAAGCCTTCAGATAGAAGATGAATGAGGCTTTATTTTTCATTTTAAAAGCACAACTTACTTTAAATAACTGGCCAAACCATGTGAATTATTTGAATTAATGAGGTCATCAGTACAACTACCGAGACTAGCTTTTCAAATCCAGAATATTAATTGGATTTAAATTCCACCCCCTGCCATGGTGAGATTTGAACTCTTGTCCCACATCATTAGCCTGGGCTTCTAGCTTACTAGTCCAATAATGTTACCATTACACCACCATCTCCCTCCTGTGACGTTAAGAAAAACTTGGACCATCTTGATTGATTTTGGAGCTGCACTCACCCAAGCAAGGGGAACTCACACTTTAGACTTGTACATTGCAGATGGTGGACAGGCTGTGGGAGTCAAGAGGTGAATAATTCACCTGAGAATTCCCAGTTTCTGACCTGCACTTGCAGCCATAGTATGGATGTGGCTGGTCCAGTTAAGATCCTGATTGCACTACAGGCATGCAACTAATGACAAAAATTTAGCTAAATTGAACCCAAGTCAACTAAATTGGCACGTGGTCTTCATCTCGTCTACAGTAACGATTGGAGCGAAATTGTTCTTTCAAATGATTTGTTTCATGGTTCAATGTTTGGAGAACTTTAAAAACCCTGGACTAACTAACACATGGTATTGCCTCTTTCAAAGCTTTCATGTTCCATTTTGTTCACCCTTGCTGTGTAAACAGCAGTGGTTTTAATTTTCAAATGGGTAATTTAAAAACCAACAATTGGAAGCTAGAAAGATGTTTATGCAATTCTAACTGAGAAAATGTGCGTATTTGCTGGAATGCAGGGTAATTACTATAATTATCATAATTACCCCAATTTGATTGTCAAGTTAGTTGATGAATTTAGGCTGCGTTTTTTTTAGTTTTTGCTTAATACTCTTCTGCTTCGAGCTTCATTTTTATTTTGGATGAAAGACTGCTCAGTTACTATGGAATAAAGGTTATTCACATTACTAAAGACATATATATTTCAAATACTCTTTCCTCCACATTGGGCTAATAACAGTCTACTTGTCAATATAGTGTGTGGGTTTCAACACTTCGTGAGTTGTCACTTACTCCTTTAACTCAATAATTACCTCCACCAGAGACGCTCCCTCCCACCATAGCCCATGGGCAGTGCTTCTTAAGAAGTTTCTATCAGGTATTCCTATTGGAGTGGTGACAACTCACCTTTTTTTTTCTTCTTTTTCTCTCCAAAATTTCTCCCATCCCATCCTTTTCTCTGCTTATACTTTTTTTATGTGTTACTGTGTGTTACTGGGGGAAAGGAGACCTCTGTACTCCTCAACCCCCAGTCCAATACTGAACCGAGGCAGTGATACAGGAGGCTCCATGCGTCTAGCAACACAGTGCTGTCCAGATAGACACTGGTGTGTCGTACCAGGAGGAATGAGATCTTTGTACTCCCCGACCCCAGGCACAGTACTGAACTGAAGCAGTGATATAGGAAGGTCCATAGGTCCCGCAGCACAGTGCTTTCCAGATAGACACTGCTGTGTGTGACTGGGAGAAAGAGCCCAGTGTACTCCCCAGCTCCTGACATAGTACTGATCTTGAACAGTGACAGTGAGATGGAGGGCAGGAACTGGTCTGTCCTGGTGGAACGGTGTTGAGTACGTCAGGAGCAGTGCAGCACTATGGCAGAAAGGTTTGATGCACTCACCTCATAGCTTCCTGTGAACTAAGGACCATCTTGTGCAGCCACCTTAATCAATCGGATTTTGCACCGACATAATTTCCCACTGGCGTGTGATACAAGATTGGAAGACCTGATGGAACACTGGTGGGCTGCTGTTTTAAGGCACCATGTCTTACAGTATTTAGCCAGATTTGCAAAATTGTTGTCTAGTGTTGCCTCTAGTTTAGATAATGTCAGAGCCTGCGAGGCAGCAGATATCGTCAGCATAGATGAACTCTGACACAGGGTTAGAGACAGAACGTTAATGTAGAGATTGAAAAGGGTTGGGGCTAGAACAGATCCCTGGGGAAGCCCGTTGGACTGTTTCTTCCAGGCGCTTGTCTAATCACTCGTGTTTGAATGTGAGCAATAGGGAAGTATAGAATCATAGAAACCATAGAAACCCTACAGTGCAGAAGGAGGCCATTCGGCCCATCGAGTCTGCACCGACCACAATCCCACCCAGGCCCTACCCCCACATATTTACCTGCTAATCCCTCTAACCTACGCATCTCAGGACTCTAAGGGGCTATTTTTAACCTGGCCAATCAACCTAACCTGCACATCTTTGGACTGTGGGAGGAAACCGGAGGAAACCCACGCAGACACGAGGAGAATGTGCAAACTCCACACAGACAGTGACCCGAGCCGGGATTCGAACCCGGGACCCTGGAGCTGTGAAGCAGCAGTGCTAACCACTGTGGGCATTTGGCAAGAGAATGAGATTGGACAAGGTGATTTTGAGCAGAAGTTCCAGCACAGACTTGAGTCACAGTGTCTGGTTTCTGTGCTGTATAATTCTATTTTTTTTTCTGTCTAGATTATCAACAGGAATTAAAAAGCAACAGGAGCATGGGAACATTGCCATCTTCAGACTCCCCTCCAAGTCGAGCACTAACCTGACTTGGACATATTTGGAAAAGACTGTTTGACTTGGGTTGGCACAAAGGGGAATACAGAACTGATTTTTAATCTAGTGTTCACCTCAGGTCCATTGCCTTGCACTTTCCAGCAGCGGTTAATGGTTAGCAATCAAGCTATGGGAGCCTCCGTTAACTTCCTTTCCCACACCACCCTCTCCCTCCACCCTGACACATATCTGAGGACACTGGTACCAATTGTAAGAGGCAAACTTCTGCAATTTATATTGGGTGAAACAACTGAGCTATCAGAGAGAGCACTGTAACCATGTCAACCTTTACACTTTTAACCATCGATGCTGACAAACACAGCTGACTACACAAACTGTAAAATTTGTTAGTAACACTGCTGGTGAATACTACTTCAAATTGTATTGGGAGATTATAATAATGAATGGATTAATATACATATGTTTGTAGCACAGTGGCACCGTGGTTAGCACTGCTGCCTCGAAGCGCCAGGGACCCGGGTTCAATTCCAGCCTTGGGTCACTGTCTGTGTGGAGTTTGCACGTTCTCCCCGTGCCTGTGTGGGTTTCCTCCGGTGTTCTGCTTCCTTCCACTCCAAAGATATGCGAGTTAGGTTGATTGTCCATACTAAATTGCCCCTTAGTGTCAGGAGATTAGCAGGGTAATATGTGCGGTACGGTGAATTCAGGTGCAAAGTAAATTCTGATTATTTCATTTATAATGAAAAGAAATGAACAGGACTACTGCACAATTTTGGCGGTCTAATCTAAGGAAGAATATATTTACCTTGGAGGTGGTGCAGGGTTCCCCAGACTGATTTCTGGGATAAGAAGTTGAGTAAAATTAGGCTGTTGGAGTTGAAGGAAGTGAACTGTTGGGCTGAATCTTCCTCTCAGCTTGGGCAAAACTAACCTGTGCACGTTAGCAGCTCGCAAAATTCAGGCCTGGCCTATGTATACATTGTGAGGGATTTTCATCTTATGACAAAGGCGTCAGATTCATAGTGCATTTCGCAAGCCTCACTCCCAACCATTCCCATACCACCTAACTTTATCCGACGTCACGCCAAGCACATTCCTTATGCCATCCCATGCCACCTCTATTTCCCTATTCCACCTCACAGTTCTCCCCACCACCCCATGTTCCAAAGCCACCTCTATCTCTACCCCACTCTAGCCACTCATCCGGTATGCAGTATGTACAATTCTCAGGAGCAATAGCAATGAAATCTTTCTTTAAAATCAGGTTTAGCAATCTAAGAAAACCTTGAATTCAGACTTACTATAATTGATACTAAACCAAAAAACCCATGGGGAAAAGTTATAAATGCCAATTAGATTTGTAAACAAACAAGAAACGATATTAAAGACATAATCAGTTGTTGTGAGACTTATAAAGTTTCAATAATTTATGGATCAGTAAGACCAGCTGCTGAGCTAAAGCTTTTTAAACCCAGCCAATCATTCAATATGGAACAGCTGTCAGAGTGGCAGTGGCATAGTGGAATTGTCACTGGACCAGCAATCAAGAGACCCAGGGTAAAGCTCTGGTGGCCAGTATTTGAATCTTACCACAGCAGATGGTGAAGTTTGAACTCAATAAAAATCTTTTTCCATTGGAAAAGTACTGTAACACATGTAAAAAGGCACCCAATGCTGGTCAACGAAAGGGTCAATTTACCTTTAAAGGACAAATCCCCATGATGAGTCACTGCATTAAAAACACATACATTATAGTACAGCATCTAATAATGACATTAGCAAGATTCAACGTATTTCTACTACTACAAGCTAAGTGAAAAAGATCATTCCTGGAGTCACTTCTGCATCTTCAGAGGCACAATTTTAATACCAGCTTTAAATGAGTCTAAAACCACACGGTATTATCAGGTGTGATGAAGGCATTACTCTTGAAGTAAATATGCTCAGGAAGAGAAAATTGGCATTTGTAGCTTTGTCAGTCATAAGGAGAAACTATTTGTAAGTTATTTAGTAACCCAAAGAATTTGGGATAAAAAGCAGATTCCAAAATTAAGGATGAGTTATTTCATTTCTCAACAGTATATCTATTGACCTGGACCACAGAAAGTAATGTTTACACTGAAGTTTTGGATTTGCACTTATTCATCCACCAGCCTTTGGCTGTTGCAGTGCAATTACAGGAAAACATTACTTGTGAAATGAAACAAAGACCAAGGTCCTTTGTATTTGCCTTCTGGTAGTTTCATGATGCAATAGTGATGAAGTTATTGACTAATCATGGTGATCAGTCTTGATCAATTGATCGACAACAGACCCAGAAATGGAGGCTGGGAAACACCCAGAGGTGAAAGGCTTTGGGAACCGTAGACTGAAAGGCACCTCTTTCCTCCCAAACCTCCTACGCTTGCCATATGTTGTGCCTTGTGCTGCTCAAACGCTGAGTGAAGCAAAATTCACAGAGATCACTGGCATCAAGCTTTGTTTATGCACCAGCTTTGGTGTCAGAATGAAAAGGTTTACATTTCACTGCAACGCCAAAGCCAGTGTGTAAACGTCCCCAGATTGAAGACTGTACAACATGATCCACGCAATATACTCATTCCCCCGCTTCTTCAACTAAGGATGAGTCATCTGCTGAATCGACTGATCAGAGTGGTTGCAATTTTGGACTTTGGTATCTTTTGAGTTCACTTCAAAGTGCTGGGGGAATTGATGCAGAGATTTCCTGTGGAAGTTTTTCACCTTCAGATTGTTGCCTTCCTGGAAAGATTAAGTAGGTTGGAAAGGTCCCATTGGTGAGGCAAACTGCGAGGCAACAGACTTGGTAATTTGCTAACTCTTCGCATCAAAGGTTTCCCTTCACATATATACCTAGTCTTTGTCTGTTGTATGAGTCACCATGATGAGTGGTCAGTTAGCTCATCACTAAGAATAAAGCCTGTCCATCCCTGATGTTTCTACATAGGTTGTAATTTCCCAAAAATGTCAGAATTGACCTTTCACAGTAAGTCCTAGGAAATGACAAGCTTAAGAAGGTGGAATGGCAATTACTGCTGTGAGGCCAACATTGCCAAATACTGTAAACAGTTTATTGCAGTCATGAATGAAGAGATGATGGAAAATCATTTTCCAGGGGGAATGCTTATGTATTTGGGACTTCTGAATAGCTGGATGATACCTACCTTGTGGATTCAGAGCAGAAAATGCGCATTAAATGCTTTTTCCCTGGTGTATTATTTATATAATAAATATTATATATTATATTTATGAATCAGTTATATTGTTGCCTCCCCTACCCCCACCCCTCCCCAGTCCTTTTGTTATTCCAGCAAAATTTGACACAGTTGAGCAATGTTCTACCAATAGTATCATCAGCAAATAAATAGAGGAAGCTGTTCACTTTTGGATGTCATGTTGAAGGTTCATTTTCAAGATATTAGGAGTCTAAGAATGATAGCGGTTTACTGTTTATTATTCATGCATCACATTTATACTGGAATATCTTGGGGTGTCTTAGAGTCATAGCATTTTACAAAACAAAAAGAGGCCCTTCAGCCCATCATGACTGTGCTGGTCACCAAGCACATAGAGTCATAGTCATAGAGTCACAGAGGTTTACAGAATGGAAACAGGCCCTTCGGCCCAACTTGTCCATGCCGCACTTTTTTTTAAACCCCTAAGCTAATCCCAATTGCCCGCATTTGGCCCATATCCCTCTATACCCATCTTATCCATGTAACTATCTATAGAGTCATAAAGGTTTACAGCATGGAAATAGGCTCTTCGCTCAACTTGTCCATGCCGCCTATCTATTCAAATCCCATTTGTCAGCGCTTTGTCCGTAACCTTTTGTGCTACAGCATTTAAAGTGCTCATCTAAGTGCTTCTTAAATGTTGAGAGAGTTCCTGCTTCGGCCACCCTTTTCAAGCAGAGAGTTCCAAATTCCCACCACACTCTGGGTGAAGAAGTATTTCCTCAAATCCACTCACCTGCTCCTTACTTTAAATCTATGCCCCCTGATAATTGACTCCTCGATGAAGGGGAAAGTTTCTTCCTTTCTACCCTATGTCCCTCATAATTTTGTACGCCTCAATCAGGTCCACCCCTCCGCCTTCTCTGCTCCAAGTAAAACAACCCCAGCCTCTCTCCATAGCTGAAACACTCCAGCCCAGGCACCATCCTGGCGAATCTCTTATGCTCTTCCATTATATTTCCATGCTTGCATTGATAAATGTTCAATTTTCAGAACTAAATAGTGACATAAAATAACATGCAAACTTGGCTACTTAAGCTTATTCAGGTATTGTATTCAAAAAGATTTATGCCTTTTCAAGGCAATAGAAAGAATGTTACTTGGTGGCTTTGTCACATTCTCAGGACACCATAAAGCACTATTCAGACAATGAATTACATTTCAAATGCAGTCACTTGTGTAGACTGTGCAACATTACTGCCTTACTGATGCCACTGTAAAACCATCAATACCACCAACACAGGGCCAGACCCTGAATGATGGCCACAAATCACCTACATGCTCTCCATTGAGCTGCTGAGAATTATGCATCCTCTCATCAAATACCAGACAAGTAACTTTCCATAATCAGATTGACAGGAAATGTAGATGCACATTCTCCTCCTTCATGGGCTTTCAATTCGTGTCATAGAAATTTTACATCCTGAAAATTTAATATCAGTGGTACACAATTTACAACTGATCTCGAAACTGCCAAAATGCTCAAACGTTTGGTGACATTGACAAAATGGCTCCCGTTTCCCTCTCCAACACAAAGACATTCACCTCCAGGAAGGAAGCACAGTCTATGATTGTCCTTTCACATGAAGAGATTCAAGAAGGAAATGGAACCATGTGGCATAAGTAGACAGAAAGGGCCTCTTTGATTTTAAGCTCCTAAGACAAAGAAAGGAAAAGGATGAGAAGGAAGCGACAAAATTAATGCTTGATGCTTTGTATAGTGCCCTCCATGACCATCAGACATCTCAAAATGCTTT
Source organism: Mustelus asterias (assembly GCF_964213995.1). Classification (NCBI taxonomy): domain Eukaryota; kingdom Metazoa; phylum Chordata; class Chondrichthyes; order Carcharhiniformes; family Triakidae; genus Mustelus; species Mustelus asterias. The sequence continues at coordinate 62,106 of NW_027591714.1, forward strand.
ACAACCAATCAAATATGTTTTGAAGTGGAGTTGCTGTTGTATTGTAGGAAGTGCGACTGGTAATTTGTGTACAGAAAGCTGCCCCAGCAGCAATGTGACAATGACCAGATAATCTGTTTTTGTGATGGTGATTGAGCAATAAATGTTAGCCAGGACGCCAGGGATAAATTTTCCTTTTTAACAACAGGGATTGGGAGAATTTACATGTAAATAATTCACCCAGGGCAATCCTCATTAAACAGGTACTAGAGAATGTCTCATAAATCTCCACAGAATAGTTACTGGCATATTCATGGGAGACCCATAGGATATCCTGGCAACAATATGCAGCATGTTCCAGTGAGCAGACAGTAACTGTGCCAAGTAGCAGGTGTTGAGTCATGGATGGAAAGGCAAGGAGAGGTCACCAAGAACTTGGTCAAAGATATTGATTTTTATTTGTTATTGGGACAGGGACAACATTAGCCAGGCAGTATTAATTACTGATCGCTAGTCATCCCGAGGGCATTGAATATGGGACGTAAACCAGACTGGGTAGGCAATTACAGCTTGTCTCTGAAAGGCATTAATAAAGTAGCTGTGTATTAAAATATTCCAGCTGCTTTCACAGTCAACTTTGAGGTCTTAAATGGAGACAAAGGAAGTGGAACGGTGAAAAGATTTAGAGCGGGAATCATAGAGAAAACCGAATTCCTCCCTGGGAGTTGGAGTACGATTGCGGATGGCTTTGTCAACAATAGTGGGGCACATGGTGACAGCACACCCAATGTGTCAGAGTCAGAGGATTAAAGGGAATGGGAGGGACAAGGCTGGGGGAGATTACATATACTGGATATTAAGGAAGAATCGGGTGTAAATTAAATATATTGGGCATCAATAAGTCCAATTGGGCATTTGGATTTTGGCCAAGTTATTGGGGGGATTCTCCGGCCTCGTCCAAGGCTGCCCCGCTGTCGGTGAGAACGGAGAATTTGGCGCTCGGCCAAAACTCCATTCACTGCAGCGGCACCAGAGAATCCCAGCAGCAGATTAGTTTGGAAGTCTTCAGCGATAGTTTGTGGATGGTGGTGAGCAAGGAGTGGATGGAACATTTAAATTTAGAGAGGAGAAAAATGTGTACATGTTTTAGCAGCAGGAGGGCAGTGGCAGTAACGGAAATGAGCAGTGTCACAAGGATGGAAATAAATGGTTTAATAACAGCAAGCATTTGCCTTCATATAGCACCTTTAATATCGGGGAAAATATCCTAAGTACTTTGTAGAAATGTAATAGGACAAAAATAGATGTTGAGCTAAAGTAAATGATCAAAAACTGGGGCCGGAATTTTTCAGGTACAACCGGTACACCCCACTGCGGGTATCCCGGTGGCAAGGGCTATATTCAACAGCCCGTTGACGACAAGGTCCCGCCCCCGGCTAATGGCGGGTCACCTCCATCACTGAAACGCACAGTGGATGTATGGAAAATCTCACCCATCAGGGAATCTTGAAAGAGGTGACGATGGCAGGGTTTAAGGCAGGATTTCCATTCACATAAAGTCAAAGTGGCGTTGTTCAGCCAAGCTGATACATGTTTGGCCATTTCTTGGGGCGAACCTAGGTCGGATACTGTACAAAAGTCCATTTCACTCTGCGGTAAATCCCATTCGTTTTGAGAACGCATAAATTGGAGATGAAGGCTGGAATGTTACTGCCATTCACATTAGCAGGATTTTCCCATCCCACTGCAGTGAACAGAGAATAAAAGCAAATTACTGTGGATGCTGGAAGGGCACTGGCCAGTGAAGAGATTTGGCTGTGCACCAAATTCACTGACCTCGCTGCAGTGTGGCATGAATGGGCCAGTAAGGTCACACCCAAAGATTTTTATTTTCATATTCCCAATATGCATCATTGCTCCAGGGGCATGCCAAATTGTTCCGACATTTTGACAATCGGTAACCAATGGGTTAAACAGGTGAAGGGAGGTAAGCTTCATGACAAACTGGAAATTACTGATATCACTCACGAGCAAATTTCCCTGACGTGTTTTGGGTTATTGAAACCCTATTTAAAATGCATCTCCTCCTTTCCGCAGCCATCTCAGGCTAACCCTCAATATGTAGTGGCTTTTTTGAACAAAATTATTTATTTTACCTAAAGCAACACCATTCACAAGAAAGTCCAAGGAAACTTTGTTATTCTCAGAAATGACCTGCCAACCTTAGGTCTTGACCAAAAGTGTTTGAACAATATGTACAAAGTGTTCAATGTAAAACAGCTCTAGGAGCGGAGCTGCAATATTCACATTTTGCTTCAGGTTGATGCAGTTGCTTGCATAAACATGTTCATTTAAAATCCCATTTTCTCCTGCTTGCTTCACTCGCTGAAGTTTATTATTCAGCTTGAATAGTTGGTGCAAAACTTGGTTTTATTTAGGTCTGAAAATCAAACCACTTGTCTTTGTTTAATTTCTGCTCATCATGGAACCTTTTTTAAAATTTATTGTATCATCTGTATTTTGCATTCATAATGGAAGCACCAAGATTTGAACTGTCTTCTCTTCCTGGGTGAATATACCATCTCGTTCCTGGCCTATCATAATGGCAGGAAGGTGTGACGTGCACCGGTCTGATTTTCAGACCTCCTACCATTACTGCTACTGATCCTGTAGACTTGCCAGGAGAGTAATGGCCAACCCATTGACAAGGTGGCCAGGGTAAAGCATTTTTTGAAGGGAAAGGTCCCTCTTCTACAGTCCCATGGGTTAACCATTTTCTACCTTGGCTCAGTCCAAGTCCTAAGTTAAGCTTCAGACTTACTGGCATCCTCTGCCTTCTTTAGTTGTGTCACCTACTGTTTTTGGTGTGACCATGGGTGTGCCACATCTTTCTCCTTCACAGCAGCAGGCTCCTTGTGGCTGGTGGTGATTTTGGTGTGGCTCTGTCCTACAGACAACTCTGCTCCAGAAAATTGCCTTTAATCACGGCAAAGATGGCAGCAGGCACAATACCCTTCTGAGTTGCAATGTCCATGTGTGGGCATTGTCCCTGGTTTCCTGGCCAATATTTATCCCTGAACCTGCAACATAGAACTCCTGCGGTGCAGACGGAGACCATTCAGCCCATTGAGTCTGCACTGACTTTCCAGCAGAGCATCTTACCCATGCCCTCTCCCCATTATCCCACATCTTTACTCCGCTAATCCCCCTAACCTATACATTTTGGGACATGAAGGAACAGTCACTAAAATAGATTATCTGGTCATTGTCTCATTGCTGTTTGTGGGACTTTCCTGCAGACGAACTGACTGGCTGTCACGTTTCCACAACACTACACTTGAAAAATATTTCATTTGCTGCCCTGAATGTTTGTGTTTTCTTTCTTCTCCAGAGAAAAATGGGCTTTTTCAGTTAAAATCCAATAAGAATAATTACTTCCAATTATTTCATTTGCTGAGAATCTCTCTTTGAGTTAAAATTCTGTTATAGTTTGGATCGTCTTGGAAGATGTTGGTCTCCTACTCTTTGCAGGAGATCTGGCTGGAGGCAATGATCCTTTATCAAAGTAACCTTTATTTATATACTTAACCAGAAACAGGATTACAAAGCACAGAGCCATGGCTCATCTTCTCCTCATTCTCTTCTGTATAGTATTAGCATTATATAGCACCTCATGCTATATAATACAGATGATAAAATACAGATGATACAATAAACTTGATGAGCAGAAATTTAAAAAAAAAGACAAGTAGTTTGATTTTCAGACCTAAATAAAACCAAATTTTGCACCAACTATTCAAGCTGAATAATAAACTTCAGCAAGTTAAGCAAGCAGGAGAAAATGGGATTTAAAATGAACACGTTTATGCAAGCAACTGCATCAACCTGAAGCAAAATGTGAATATTGCAGCTCCGCTCCTAGAGCTGTTTTACATTGAACACTTTGTACATATTGTTCAAAGACTTTTGGTCAAGACCTAAGGTTAGCAGGTCATTTCTGAGAATGACAAATGCTCAGGAGCTATTGTTAGTGTCGTGTTAGAGATAACCCTTTACTCTACAAATAGGTGCTTTTTCCAAACGTTACAATTAACTTAAGTGTAATTCAATGTAGTTTTGAGGCAATGTTGATTGTGGGAAGCACTGACTTCTGGATGGAATGTTTAAACTAATATCTCCATATCTCCTGTGCAAGTTGATGTCAAAGATTTCATAGCAGCATTTGAAGAAGGGCAAAGACTTCTCTCCCTCTCTCTCTTCTTCCCTCTCTCTCTTCTCTCTATGGGCAAGATTTCATGGCCTTGTTCGTCCTAAAACCTTAAGATCCCGCCCAAGGTAAACAGACCTTCCCATTGTCAGCCCGTTGCCCGTTCCGATTTCTGTGGCAGGCGGGGTGGTAAAGTTCCAACCTATATCGTTCTCCCTCCCCACCCCCAAACCTAAGCCCCTCTTTGCCCTAGTCAACATTCCTCCCTCAACTGTCATGACAAAAAAATAGATTTTCTGTCCATTTACTGTTTGTAGGACTTTGCTGAGTGCATATTGGCTGTTGGTCTCTTGGTGTACCAACAATTCAGAAGGAAACCCAGGGTTGCCACAAGCGTCAGGACTTTGAGGTGTTGTGTGAGTTAAGCCTTTCAATATTGCTTGGGAAAAAAAAAGACATATTAAAAGACTTGGGGTAAGGTTCCAAATCTCCTGATACACTGTATATGCAGTAAGAAAAATAAATGTGTCTCAGTATTTGTGTAATACAGTGATGGGGGAAGTTGCCATTTTAATAGAAATAAATGTATCTCTGGATAAATAATAAGGGCCTCTGTTGGATGCTGTTAGGAGTCCAATCAATGAGGAATGGTGAGTTTATGCAGATAAGAAAAAACAGTTCATAATTGAATCATAGAATCCCTACAGTGTAGAAGGAGGCCATTTGGCCCATGAAGCCTACACTGACAACGATTCTACCCTTGCCCTATCGCCGTAACCCCATGTATTTACCCTACTAATCCCCCTGACAAGGGGCAATTTACCATGGCCAGTCAACCTAATCTGCACGTCTTTGGAGTATGGGAGGAAACTAGAGCACCCAGAGGAATTGCACTGAAGATTTCAGATATTAGACATCACAAGACTATAACCTCATTCCCTATGAGTCAGTAGAAGTCAGGCAGCAATTCCTACATTTATCCCAAGAACAATAATGTCACCCAATCACCTGTTAAGTAAAAACAAGTTAGTAATTAGAAATGCCTTACTAATAGATGACTGACTGCTGCGTTCTATTATTAATTTATAAGAAAGATATAATTCATTTGAATGGCGAGATTCTCCACTCTCCAGATTCACCCGTTGCGAGCGAGAACGGAAAATGTGATGTTCCAACCAAAACCGGAAAATCCCAGCCACAAAAGTGGATGGAAAATTTTGGCCAATGTTTGAAGTTTGCCAACCAGTTGGTGAATTCCAGTTTTTATAAATGATGTGCTTTGCAACTGCCTGAGGGAATGATAAGGTGCTGTATAAATGCTGCTGCTTTCTTGCTTTAATAATTGAGCTGGGATTTTGTTTGAATAAACTGATTCTGAGGTGAATATTTGCAAATGTGGACCAGCTAGTAACAAGCAAGTAACAACCTTCAGAACTAGGGGTCATAGTTTGGGGATAAAGGGTAAACCTTTTAGAACTGAAGTGAGGGTAAATTTCTTCACCAGAGGATGGTGGAATTCACTACCACAGAATGTAGTGGAGGCCAAAACGTTGCCTGATTTCAAGAAGAAATTAGATATAGTTCTTGAGGCTAAAGGGATCAAGGGATATGGAAGGAAAGGGGGGGAATCAGGATATTGAACTTGATGATCAGGCATGATCAAAATGAATGGCAGAGAAGGCTCAAAGGGCCAAATGGCCTATTCCTGCTTCTAGTTTCTATGTTTCTAACTGTATGCTTAAATAAATGTAAATTTGGAAAGACTTTACAGTGGCCCTAAGCATGGTGATCAGCTAGATTTTTAATAATAATATTACTTATGTGGTATCTTTGACATGTTCAAATATACTTAGACACTTCAAAGGTTCAAGCTTACTTTCCTATGCCTCCAATTTTTGATTTTCAATCTAATCTTAAGGGATCAAGAAGAGCATTTTGTTGTTTTATTTTGTAACTTGGCTGTCCTTCCTATCAATCATTCATTCAAATACCAAACACTGCAGATTGTTGATGTACAGCTTCATCCCTGAATGCTTTGGGAAAAATCAACCTTGAGCACACGCAGAGAGACTGTGGGTGTACTTCTTGCCATTTACTTAATGTGGAGGCTTAAAATTAGCCAGGTGAAAAAATATGTTCTTTTCATATATTGCCAGAGAAGATCAAAGGATTTAAATACAAAGGAGTAAAAGGGATATTAAATTATGAAATAGGAAACCAAAGTAATTATTTTTTTATCCACTGGCCCCCTTTTTTAGTTGCTACGCTGACTCCCTTGTGCTTCCTTTCCCCATATTGGGAAATGAGGTGTCAGTTAGTTCAGTTTGCTGGACAGCTGGAGTGGCACGGTGGCACAGTGGTTAGCACTGCTGCCTCACAGGGACCGGCTTCGATTCCTGGCTTGGATGGCTGTCTATGCGGAATCTGCATGTTCTCCCCATGTCTGCATGGGCTTCCTCCAGGTGCTCTGGTTTCCTCCCACAGTCCAAAAGATGTGCTGGTTAGATGCATTGGCCTTGCTAAGTTCTCCCGCAGTGTTCCCGAACAGGCGCCCGAGTGTGGCGACGAGGGGATTTTCACAGTAACTTCATTACAGTGTTAATGTAAGCCTACTTGTGACACTAACAAATAAACTTTAAAAACACTGGTTAGTGATGCAGAGCGATGCCAACTATGTAAGTTCAATTCCAGTACCAGCTGAGAATATTCATGAAGGCCCGCCTTCTCAACCTTGCCCGTTGCCTGAGGTGTGGTGATCCTCAGGTTAAATCACCACCAGTCTGCTCTCCCCTCTCAGCCTATGGTCATCTGGGACCATGGCGACTTTACCTTTTATTGGGAAGAGAGCCAAGTTGATGACCTTGTTCAGTTCAAGAGCTCCCATTATCAGTCTATGTATGTCAATACCATTCCCTGTCATGCAACAGTGTGTTTGTCATTCTTTTCTCTCTCTTTTTTAATCCATTTTCTTTCCTTTCTTTCTCTCTCTCTGTGCCCCCACTCTGCTCTGTGATAGAATGGCTTAGAGGCTAATTTGTGGGCAGGGACTAGTGAAACATAGCTACCAATGACAAATTAATTGGAATATTACCTTTCAGAACTGGGATTTATGCACACAAATGCTCAACCGATAGGTTATCCAGTTTTTTCAAATGTCAGGTATTGCTATGATTGTGAATTCTAGCTTGATGGATGAAAATTGAAGTTCTTCTTAGTGTTTTGAATTTTAAGGAATGATGATTGGTATGCAGGATGCCTAGTTGGCCTGGGTTGGAATTTGCTGTGAGCACTGCATTATCAGACTTACAATCACCCACAGGCTTTCTATGAGATTCCCCATGGCAATTTTCTGTTAGTTGGACGCCCAGGTAATGCAACACCTTCTATAGGCCATCTGTGTGAACAGGGAAAACACCTGTACACAAAAACAGAAAATGCTGAAGAAACTCAGTAGGTCTGACAGTATCAGTGCAGAGAGAATAGAGCCAACGTTTCGAATCTGGATGACCCTTCGTCATTGGCTAACAGATGCTGTCAGACCTGCTGGGTTTTTCCAGCATTTTGTATTTTTTCAGATTCCAGCATCCGCAGTATTTTGCCTTCAAACACCTGTGTATCCCCTTAAGCAATGTGATTGAAGAATCGTTGATGAGCATCGCAGAGTTTGTACCAGGAAGTGTCATTTAGCATAATGAATTCAATGTGAAGCAGATACGGAAAGCTAAACAAAGACAGGGAGAGAATAAGTGGATTCAGAGTGCAATAAAGATGACAGAAGGAAAAGTTTTTAGAGAAACGTTATTCACTTGTGAAAAAAATCTCCAACAATATTTCAAATCTGAAGGAACAAGTCTCCACACATCCGACAGTTAATTGTCAATGTCAGAGAAGTCACTTGGCAATAATTAAGACTTCCCATGCTGTTAAAAACAAGTGCTTAACCTGGAATGACTTGACATAAATAAGAGCAAGCACTATTAACCTCACCATGATTTTCATAGCAAAGTCTGGGCCAATGTATATTAAATAGTAGTTAGTCACAGAATAAATCTTTTTTTTTAAAAAAAAGATCAGATGGGGGAACTCAAGCTTTATGTTGATGCATTGTTTATTCATTTGTTCAGAAGGTTACACGCTTGGCTGCAAATTCACCATGACATTTAAAAACATGCTTGAAGTAGTTGTACAATTGGTGCAGTATATATGATCAAAAACATCCATCTTGTGTACATTGATAGAAAGTCGTGAAGGAAAATTATATGCTGCAGACAGCATTAAAGTTTAAGTGCATCACTTTGTCGTGATGTTGGAATGCCTGGGTGTATTCCTGTACGCTTCCATACAGTAATCGTTTGTAGAGACTCAACGCTTGTGAGAAATGAATTGCCAGGTTAAATGCATTAAGACCCAAGGACTTCTCAGGCAAGCTCAGCTGTGTTCAATATGTTGTAGATTATATACGGCCTGGATGGCCGACTAATACTTTGGGCCCAGACTCACCCTCAACTCCCACTGTGTTGACATATGTTTATCATGTAGTGTTTCTCACAAAAAGATAATGACTATTCACTTGTATGAAAACCATGATATATTGCTGTATGTTGGAGGTTAGTCCTTTATAAAAATCACGTATGCCCCCTGAAAGAAAGTTCTGTCTGATTACGTCATTGCTACAGTCTGAGCATGTGGAAGGGACAGTTGTTTATTCCTACAGTGATGTGTCACCTAATGAATCTTAATAGGAGGCCTTGGGCCATTGAACTTCCATGTAAACTGGAGGTTTAATTTTGGATTCTAGCCTTGTCTCCTAAGTTGAAACCATTTGGAGTGAATTTGACCAGTTCTTAACTGGGATGCTGTTTGAGTTTTATTTTATGTTGGAGAAAACAAAGACTTTGCAAAGTCAGTCAGGTGCCAAACAGTCGAGCAGGGTTATTCAGATATCATGGATAAGTAATGTGATTGGCCACATAATGAAGAAAATAAGGCAGGAAATATGAGAACTGTAGCAGAGATAAAAACACGGAGCAGACTGTTGTTCAGTCCAACGCAAATCAGTCTTAAGAATTGCCAAATATAAGAAAAGGCTGTTTGACCCATTGACACTCTAACTTTCTCAATCTAGTGTCCAACTGCATTTTAACATCCCTGAAATATTTATCTTGCAGACCATCCCAAACATTCATCATTTTTTGAGTGCAGTGTAAATCCTTGTGGTATCAGTTTTGTAATTCAGCTTTCACAAATGAAAATGCCTGTGAGCCAACATTAGAAAAGGCCAGGACTATCCTCAGCATGGCCAATCAACCTAACCAGCATGTCTTTCCGACTATGGGAGGAAGCTGGAGCACCCGGAGGAAACCCACGCAGACACGGAAAGAACATGCAGACTCCACACAGACAGTGACCCAAGCCGGGAATCGAACCAACCCTGGCGCTGTGAGGCAGTAGTGCTAACCACTGTGCCACCGTGCCATCCCAATCTCCTCTTGGCCTCAGCCTCTGTAACCTTTTTCCAGCCGACAACCTTCCAAGATCTAATTTTGGTGTCTCAATATCCCATTTTCTTCAATCCAACTTTAGCAACAGCTTTCAGCTATGTAGGCCTTGAACACTGGAACAAGAACATAAGAACTAGAAGTAGGAGTAGGCCATCTAGCCCTTCGAGCCTGCTCTGCCATTCAATAAGATCATGGCTGATCTTTTTGTGGACTCAGCTCCACTTACCCGCCCGCTCACCATAACCCTTAATTCCTTTACTGTTCAAAAATTTATCTATCCTTGCCTTAATAACATTCAATGAGGTAGCCTCAACTGCTTCACTGGGCAGGGAATTCCACAGATTCACAATCCTTTGTGTGAAGGAGTTCCTCCTCAACTCAGTCCTAAATCTACATCCCCTTATTTTGAGGCTATGCCCCCTAGTTCTAGTTTCACTCACCAGTGGAAACAACTTCCCTGCTTCTATTTTATCTATTCCCTTCATAATCTTATATTTTTCTATAAGATTTCCCCATATTCTTCTAAATTCCAATGAGTATAGCCCCAGTCTACTCAGTCTCTCCTCATAAGCCAACCCTCTCAACTCCGGAATCAACCTAGTGAATCTCCTCTGCACCCTCTCCAGTGCCAGTATATCCTTTCTCAAGTAAGGATTCCAAAACTGTACACAGTACTCCAGGTGTGGCCTCACCAGCACCTTATACAGCTGCAACATAATCTCGCTGTTTTTAAACTCCATCCCTCTAGCAATGAAGGACAAAATTCTATTTGCCGCCTTAATTACCTGCTGCACCTGCGAACCAACTCCTTGCGGTCCCTACACAAGGACACCCAGGTCCCTCTGCACGGCAGCATGCTGCAATTTTTTACCATTTAAATAATAGTCCATTTTGCTGTTATTCCTACCAAAATGGATGACCTCACATTTACCAACACTGTACTCCATCTGCCAGATCCTCGCCCACTCACTTAGTCTATCTATATCCCTTTGCAGACTTTCGGCGTCCTCGGCACACTTTGCTCTGCCACTCATCTTAGTGTCATCTGCGAATTTTGACACACTACATTTGGTCCCCAACTCCAAATCATCTATGTAAATCGTAAACAATTGCAGTCCCAACACTGATCCCTGAGGCACACCACTAGTCACTGATTGCCAACCAGAAAAACACCCCTTACCCCCACTCTTTGCTTTCTGTTATTTAACCAATCCTCGATCCATGCTAATACATTACCTGTAACACCGTGCACCTTTATCTTATGTAGCAGTCTTTGGTGCGGCACCTTGTCAAATGCTTTCTGGAAATCCAGATACACCACATCCACAGGTTCCCCATTGTCCAGTGCGCACGTAATGTTCTCAAGGAATTCCACCAAATTAGTCAAACATGAACTTGTCCTTCATGAACCCATGCTGCGTCTTCCCAATGGGACAATTTATATCCAGATGTCTCACTGTTTCTTCCTTAATAGATTCAAGCATTTTCCCTACTATAGAAGTTAAGCTAACTGGCCTATAGTTACCTGCCTTTTGTCTACCTCCTCTTTTAAACTGTAGCGTCACATTTGCCAAATTTCACCACTATTTCTGTCTCTGTGTCTCCTCTTTTGAGCTGCTCTTTAAAATGACCCTGTTTGATTCAGATTTTAGTCACCTGTCTTAATATGTTCTATCTACTTTGGTGCCAGATTTTGTCTGATAGTGCTCCTGTGAACTGCATTGGGGCATTTTATCCGCTTACAGTAGCTCGAAAAATTCAACTTGCTGCAGTCTGATGACCCATAAGACCATAAGACCATAAGACATAGGAGCGGAAGTAAGGCCATTCGGCCCATCGAGTCCACTCCACCATTCAATCATGGTTGATTTCAACTCCATTTACCCGCTCTCTCCCCATAGCCCTTAATTCCTCGAGAAATCAAGAATTTATCAATTTCTGTCTTGAAGACGCTCAACGTCTCGGCCTCCACAGCCCTCTGTGGCAATGAATTCCACAGACCCACCACTCTCTGGCTGAAGAAATTTCTCCTCATCTCTGTTCTAAAGTGACTCCCTTTTATTCTAAGGCTGCGCCCCCGCGTCCTAGTCTCCCCTGTTAATGGAAACAACTTCCCTACGTCCATCCTATCTAAGCCGTTCATTATCTTGTAAGTTTCTATCAGATCTCCCCTCAACCTCCTAAACTCCAATGAATATAATCCCACGATCCTCAGACGTTCATCGTATGTCAGGCCTACCATTCCTGGGATCATCCGTGTGAATCTCCGCTGGACCCGCTCCAGTGCCAGTATGTCCTTCCTGAGGTGTGGGGCCCAAAATTGCTCACAGTACTCCAAATGGGGCCTAACCAGTGCTTTATAAAGCCTCAGAAGTACATCCCTGCTTTTGTATTCCAAGCCTCTTGAGATAAATGACAACATTACATTTGCTTTCTTAATTACGGACTCAACCTGCAAGTTTACCTTTAGAGAATCCTTTAGAGACCCATTTAGAAATAGCCCGTAGCAGGATTATAAGATTCGATCAAAACTTCATTTGCCATGGAATGCACCTTCAGTAGGTTTGAAAATACAAATATGCCTGGCAACAAGTTTGTTCATTTTGATGTGATTTAAGAATACATTCTTCTGAATGCATTCTTCTGAAAATCTATGATTGAATCTATGCAACTGTTTAACTGGTGTTTCCTGAAACCCCTTCAAAGAATGAGCTTTAGTAGATTTAGCAAAGCTTCTTTGTGACCTTTACATTGAACACATTGAAATCTTTATCTCTTGTGTGTTTGGAGATTGAGCATGACTTGTTTTCAAGCCCTGTTCGAGAACTATTCTACAAATACATGGCTACCAGCATTGGACAGATCAAAGCTGAGGGAGCTCCAGCCTTGAGTTGGCCATGTAACTTTTTAAATATTATTTCATGGAATGTGGGTGTCACGGGCTAAGCCAGCATTTATTGTCCATCCCTAGTTGCCCTTGAGAAGGTGGTATTGAGCCTTGATCCACTGCAGTGTGGAGTAGGTGCTGTTAGCGAGTTCTAGAATTTAGACGCAGCAACGGTGAAGGAACTGCGATATAGTTTTAACTCAGGATGGAGTGGGGCTTGAAGGGGAATGTGCAGGTGGTGCTGTTCCCATGCGTCTGCTGTCCTTGTCCAACTAGATGGTATAGATTGCTGGTTTGCAAATTTTTGCCCAAAATGCCTTCTACATTGCTGTAATGCATCCTATAGATGGTACCCATCGCTGCCACTGAGTGTCGATGAGGGCGGAAGTGCATGTTTGTGGATGGGATGCCAATCAAGCGGGTTGCTTTGTCCTGGATGGTGTTGAGCTTCTTGAGTGTTGTTGGAACTGCACTCATCCAGGCAAGTGGAGAGTATTCCATCACACTCCTGACTTATAGAATCCCTACAGTGCAGAAGGAGGCCATTCGGCCCATTGGGCCTGCACTGACGACAATCCCCCCCAGGCCCTATCCCTGTAACCCCACATATTTACCTACTAATCCCCCTAACACTAAGGGGAACCTTTACTACGGCCAATCAACCTAACCTGCACGTCTTTGGACTGTGGGAGGAAAGCGGAGCACCAGAGGAAATGCATGCAGACATGAGGAGAACGTGCAAACAGTGACCCAAGGCCAGAATTGAACCCAGGTCTCTGGAGCTGTGAGACAGCAGTGCAACCACTGTGCCATCGTGTCTTGTAGATGCTGGACAGGCTTTGGTGAGTCAGGAAGTGAGGTATTCTCTGCAGAATTCCCAGCTTCTGATCTGCTCTTATAGAATTTATATGTCTGATCAAGTTCACTTTTTGGTCAATGAACCAGCAAAGGTAATGCAATTGAATAGCAAGGGGAGTTGGTTAGATTCATTCTTGTTGGAGATGGTCATTGCCTGGCATTTGTGTGGCGTGAATATTTCTTGTGTTAATAGGAACAACTAAACAGAAGAAGAAAACAGAAAGGTGCTGAAAAGCAACGAACCATGTATGTCCCAAGGGTGACAGAGAATGGGCAGCACATAAACAGACCATTTGGCCCACGTGGTCTGTGCTGTTTTTTATGCTCTACTTGAACTTTTTCCCATCCCCCTACATGTCACTCTGGCAGCATAACCTTCTTTACTTTACTCCTTCATGTTTTCATCTAGCTTCTCCTGGAATGTATCTGTGCTATTCATGTCAACTATTTCTCAAGTTCCACATTCTTCCCATCTTTGGATAAAAGGTTTCTCTTGAATTCCTTGTTGGTTTGATTGGACACTATCTGATACTTGTGGACTCTAATTGTGAAGCCATCTTCTCTATGTCTGTTCCATGCAGCCCCTTCATACACTTAAAGACCTCCATTATATCACCAGGTATAACCAGGTTTTCCCCATTTTCTGGGAATGTCCAGAAGCTGGCTTCCTGTCCCACATCTTGTGCGTGGGATTCCCGGGACACCATTTGTCCTAGAATTTTCCAAGCAGTAAGAGATGAGTCTGCTCAACACCACCTATTGTTACTACAGATCTGGAGCTGACATAGTTTCCATGCACAGACTCAACCATGAGGAAGCAGAGGTATTAGTGCTCTCTTGACCGGTCTGGCAGCATCCCTCTGAGGCCCCAGTCCGAGGTGGGGTCGGTGGGGGGGGGGGGGAGGGGGAGGTGTCTGGCACAGGCCGAGGGAGGTGTCGAGCAGGCCTGAGGGGGAGGTGTTTGCCAGGGAGGGGAAGAGCTGTCTGAGATGGGGAAGGCTGCGTTGCAGGGAGGCCTGAGAGGAAAAGGTGATCTGGCAAGATTTGAGGAGATGGTCCAGAGAGCGCATGTCGGATCCAGGGAGGAGAAAGGGATCACTGGGGAGGCCTGGAAAAGAGGAGATCTGGGGAGGGAAACAGGAGTGTCCAGGGAAACCTGAGGTCGTTGGAGTGGTGGGTCTGTGATTACTTGAGGGGATGGCTCGGGTAATCTGTGTAGGCTGCTCCCCTAGCCCTGTTCATGTGCATCGACCTGTCCCCCACACCCCCCCCAGTCCCTCCTCCCCCGTCCCCCCCTCCCCCGTCCCCCCTCCCCCCTTCCCCCGTCCCCCTCCCCCGTCCCCCCGTCCCCCGTCCCCCTCCCCCTCCCCCGTCCCCTTCCCCTCCCCACTCCCCCGTCCCCACTCCCCCGTCCCCACTCC